>NW_026608295.1:0-77105 GCF_029499605.1 Hyla sarda
AGGAGGACGTGCGGGTATGGTAAGTGACCTGCGGTCATCTTCAGTGTTCCGACCGCTGCTCCCGGGATGGCCCATAGGCCATAGCAGTAGATCGTGACCGGGATGGCCCATAGGCCATAGCAGTAGATCGTGATCCAGGAGCGGTGGTCGGAATACTCAAGTGGGGCAGTAAACAGGCATACAGCCTCCAGCCATACATTGTATATGGCTGAAGGCTGTATGTCTGTAGGGGAACATTAGTTGCACTATAATTCCACCACATTTGGTGCAGTATAGTTCCCCCACATTAAGTGCAGTCACTTAATGTGGGGATCTATACTGCACCAAATGTGGTGGAATTATAGTGCACCTAATGTGGGGGAACTATACTGAACCTAATGTGGGGAATTATACTGCACCTAATGTGGGGGAACTATACTGCACCTAATGTGGGGAATTATACTGCACCTAATGTGAGGGAACTATACTGCACCTAATGTGGGGGAACTATACTGCACCTAATGTGGGGGAACTATACTGCACCTAATGTGGGGGAACTACTGTATACTGCACCTAATGTGGGGAAACTACTGTACTTCACCTAATGTGGGGAAACTACTGTATACTGCACCTAATGTGGGGAACTACTGTATACTGCACCTAATGTGGGAGGACTACTGTATACTGCACCTAATGTGTGGCAACTACTGTATACTGCACCTAATGTGGGGAAACTATTGTACTTCACCTAATGTGGGGAACTACTGTATACTGCACCTAATGTGGGGGGACTACTGTATACTGCACCTAATGTGGGGGGGGACTACTGTATACTGCACCTAATGTGGGGGGACTACTGTATACTGCACCTAATGTGGGGGGACTACTGTATACTGCACCTAATGTGGGGAACTACTGTATACTCCACCTAATGTGGGGGGACTATTGTATACTGCACCTAATGTGGGAAACTACTGTATACTGCACCTAATGTGGGGAACTACTGTATACTGCACCTAATGTGGAGGGACTACTGTATACTGCACCTAATGTGGAGGGACTACTGTATACTGCACCTAATGTGGGAGACTATACTGCACCTAATGTGGGGAACTATACTGCACCTAATGTGGGGAACTATACTGCCAACCTAATGTGGGGGAACTATACTGCCAACCTAATGTGAGGGAACTATACTGCACCTAATGTGGGGGAACTATACTGCACCTAATGTGGGGGAACTATACTGCACCTAATGTGGGGGAACTATACTGCACCTAATGTGGGGGAACTATACTGCACCTAATGTGGGGGAACTATACTGCACCTAATGTGGGGGAACTATACTGCACCTAATGTGGGGGAACTATACTGCACCTAATGTGGGGGAACTACACTGCACCTAATGTGGGGGAACTACACTGCACCTAATGTGGGGGAACTACACTGCACCTAATGTGGGGGAACTACACTGCACCTAATGTGGGGGAACTACACTGCACCTAATGTGGGGGAACTACACTGCACCTAATGTGGGGGAACTATACTGCACCTAATGTGGGGAACTATACTGCACCTAATGTGGGGGAACTATACTGCACCTAATGTGGGGAACTATACTGCACCTAATGTGGGGGAACTACACTGCACCTAATGTGGGGGAACTACTGTATACTGCACCTAATGTGGGAGAACTACTGTATACTGCACCTAATGTGGGGAACTACTGTATACTGCACCTAATGGGGGGAATTATACTGCACCTAATGCGGGGGAACTACTGTATACTGCAACTAATGTGGGGGAACTACTGTATACTGCACCTAATGTGGGGGAACTACTGTATACTGCACCTAATGTGGGGAATTATACTGCACCTCATGTGGGGGAACTACTGTATACTGCACCTAATGTGGGGAATTATACTGCACCTAATGTGGGGAACTATACTGACAACCTAATGTGGGGGAACTATACTGCCAACCTAATGTGGGGGAACTATACTGCCAACCTAATGTGGGGGAACTATACTGCACCTAATGTGGAGAACTATACTGCACCTAATGTGGAGAACTATACTGCACCTAATGTGGAGAGCTATACTGCACCTAATGTGGAGAGCTATACTGCACCTAATGTGGAGAGCTATACTGCTCCTAATGTGGGGGACTATACTGCACCAATGTGTGGGACTATACTGCACCTAATGTGGGGAACTATACTGCACCTAATGTGGGGGACTATCAGGGCCGTTTGAAGGAATTTGGGGGCCCCAAGCAAAATGGACATGGAGGCCCCCCCCTCCATAGTAACGCCGACCCTTGAATTCTGGGAGCGCAACGTGAGCGAACGTCAATACAACGCACATTAGGTGCAGCAGTGTTCCCCCTACATTAGGTGCAGCAGAGATCCCCCACATTAGGTAGGCAGTCTTCCCCCCACATTAGGTAGGCAGTGTTCCCCCCACATTAGGTGCAGCAGTGTTCCCTACCCATACCCGCTGTCCAGACCCCCCCCCCCCTCCCGGGCCATTTTTTTGGTGGGGGTTTGACTGCTGAGACCCCCACCGATCACCTCGGTTAAAATGGTTCTCCAGCTGTTGGAAAGCTAAAACTCCCATCATTCTGGAGAGCCTCTGGCAATGGGAGTTGTAGTTTTGTAACAGCTGAAGAGCCACAGATTGGACACAGTTTTACCCATCATCACTGCAGAACTTACAAGTGACTACAGCTCTGATGGGACAGTCAGGAGAATACACAATGATAGTGACCTGAGTGACGTCTTCTGACTTGAGTGATATCTTCTCTGTTATCTTTTCTTCTTTATCTGGTCCAGAGACCAGGTCTTCCTCCAGCTCCATCTTCTCTGCAGAGTCTGACATCCAGGCATCATTGGCTCCTCACTGTCAGCAGATCCTCATCCTCTGCATGAAGACAGTAATCATTATAACCTTGCCAGAAAGTGTACTCTAAATAATATACTGCCCCACACTGTACCCTGAAGATAATGCTGCCTCACACTGTACCTTGAATATAATGCTTCCACACACTGTACCCTGAATATAATGCTGCCTCACACTGTACCCTGACTATAATGCTGCCACACACTGTACCCTGACTATAATTCTGCCACACACTGTACCCTGAATATAATGCTGCCACACACTGTACCCTGAATATAATGCTGCTCCACACTGTATCCACTGAATATAATGCTTCCACACACTGTACCCTGAAAATAATACTGCCACACACTGTACCCTGAAAATAATACTGCCACACACTGTACCCTGAAAATAATACTGCCACACACTGTACCCTGAATATAATGCTTCCACACACTGTACCCCTGAATATAATACTGCCACACACTGTACCCCTGAATATAATGCTGCCACACACTGTACCCTGAATATAATGCTGCTCCACACTGCATCCACTGAATACAATACTGCCACACATGCATACACATCATATATACATATACCTCTCCTCATTATTACTATAACTCCCCCCCCCCCCCCACCTCTCCTCATCACTATTATAACCGGGGGGGGGGGGATGAGGAGAGGTGCAGGGGGGGGGGCACCTCTCATGACCCCCATAACACCCACCTGCATCTCTCATGACCCCCATAACACCCCTCCTGCATCTCTCATGACCCCCCATAACACCCCCCTGCATCTCTCATGACCCCCATAACACCCCACTGCATCTCTCGTGATCCCCATAACACTCCCCTGCATCTCTCATGACCCCCATAACACCCCCTGCATCTCTCATGACCCCCATAACACCCCCCTGCATCTCTCATGACCCCCATAACACCCCCTGCATCTCTCATGACCCCCATAACACCCCCCTGCATCTCTCATGATCCCCATAACACCCCCTGCATCTCTCATGACCCCCATAACACCCCCTGCATCTCTCATGACCCCCATAACACCCCCTGCATCTCTCATGACCCCCATAACACCCCCCTGCATCTCTCATGAACCCCATAACACCCCCTGCATCTCTCATGACCCCCATAACACCCCCTGCATCTCTCATGACCCCCATAACACCCCCTGCATCTCTCATGACCCCCATAACACCCCCTGCATCTCTCATGACCCCCATAACACTCCCTATATCTATCATGACCCCCATAACACCCCTCCTGCATCTCTCATGACCCCCATAACACCCCCCTGCATCTCTCATGACCCCCATAACACCCCCTGCATCTCTCATGATCCCCATAACACCCCTCCTGCATCTCTCATGAACCCCATAACACCCCTCCTGCATCTCTCATGATCCCCATAACACCCCCCTGCATCTCTCATGACCCCCATAACACCCCCTGCATCTCTCATGATCCCCATAACACCCCTCCTGCATCTCTCATGACCCCCATAACACCCCTCCTGCATCTCTCATGACCCCCATAACACCCCTTCTGCATCTCTCATGACCCCCATAACACCCCTCCTGCATCTCTCATGACCCCCATAACACCCCCTGCATCTCTCATGACCCCCATAACACCCCCTGCATCTCTCATGACCCCCATAACACTCCACTGCATCTCTCATGATCCCCATAACACCCCCCTGCATCTCTCATGACCCCCATAACACCCTCCTGCATCTCTCATGACCCCCATAACACCCCCCTGCATCTCTCACGACCCCCATAACACCCCCTGCATCTCTCACGATCCCCATAACACCCCTCCTGCATCTCTCATGACCCCCATAACACCCCTCCTGCATCTCTCATGACCCCCCCTGCATCTCTCATGACCCCCATAACACCCCTCCTGCATCTCTCATGACCCCCATAACACCCCTCCTGCATCTCTCATGACCCCCATAACACCCCCTGCATCTCTCATGACCCCCATAACACCCCCCCTTCATCTCTCATGACCCCATAACACCCTCCTGCATCTCTCACGATCCCCATAACACCTCTCCTGCATCTCTCATGACCCCCATAACACCCCCTGCATCTCTCACGATCCCCATAACACCCCCTTGCATCTCTCACGATCCCCATAACACCCCTCCTGCATCTCTCATGACCCCCATAACACTCCACTGCATCTCTCATGATCCCCATAACACCCCCCTGCATCTCTCATGACCCCCATAACACCCCCCTGCATCTCTCATGACCCCCATAACACCCCACTGCATCTCTCATGACCCCCATAACACCTCTCCTGCATCTCTCATGACCCCCATAACACCCCCCTGCATCTCTCATGATCCCCATAACACCCCCCTGCATCTCTCATGATCCCCATAACACCCCCCTGCATCTCTCATGATCCCCATAACACCCCCCTGCATCTCTCATGACCCCCATAACACCCCCCTGCATCTCTCATGACCCCCATAACACCCCCCTGCATCTCTCATGATCCCCATAACACCCCCCTGCATCTCTCATGACCCCCATAACACCCCCCTGCATCTCTCATGATCCCCATAACACCCCCCTGCATCTCTCATGATCCCCATAACACCCCCCTGCATCTCTCATGATCCCCATAACACCCCCCTGCATCTCTCATGACCCCCATAACACCCCCCTGCATCTCTCATGACCCCCATAACACCCCTCCTGCATCTCTCACGATCCCCATAACACCCCTCCTGCATCTCTCATGACCCCCATGACCCCCCCCCCCCCCCCCCCACACACACACAAACACCTCTCATCACCATTGCAGTCCCCTGACAACCATACAATCCCCCGGGCCCCCCGCGCCAGTTTACTTACCCTGCCGGGGATCGTTGCAGAGGCGGGAGTCTGCTGCTGCTCCTGTCACTGCACGGAGGATGCTGGAGGTTCCCGCGGGGACGCAAGCAGGGACAGGTCAGGTGATTGGCGTAGACGTGCGTGCCTGCGCGGGGCACGTGACGTCTCTACTCCAATCATCCCCTGACCTGTCCGGTGCCGGCCCTGCTTTGTTTCTTAAGGGGCCCGCGCCCATCAAAAATGTAATTTTGGTGAAATGTGCGGGCCCCCCGAAGTGTCCCGTCGCTACAGGACGGGCAAGCACCGGCTCTGCTCGGGGCCCCCCAGCCAGCTCGGGGCCCCAAGCAATTGCTTGGTTTGCCGGTCCGGTAGCGACGGGCCTGGGGACTATACTGCACCAATGTGTGGGACTATACTGCACCTAATGTGGGGAACTATACTGCACCTAATGTGGGGAACTATACTGCACCTAATGTGGGGAACTATACTGCACCTAATGTGGGGGAACTATACTGCACCTAATGTGGGGAACTATACTGCACCTAATGTGGGGAACTATACTGCACCTAATGTGGGGGAACTATACTGCACCTAATGTGGGGAACTATACTGCACCTAATGTGGGGAACTATACTGCACCTAATGTGGGGAACTATACTGCACCTAATGTGGGGGAACTATACTGCACCTAATGTGGGGGAACTATACTGCACCTAATGTGGGGGAACTATACTGCACCTAATGTGGGGAGAACTATACTGCACCTAATGTGGGGAGAACTATACTGCACCTAATGTGGAGGGAACTATACTGCACCTAATGTGGGGAACTATACTGCACCTAATGTGGGGGAACTACACTGCACCTAATGTGGGGGAACTATACTGCACCTAATGTGGGGGAACTACACAGCACCTAATGTGGGGAGAACTATACTGCACCTAATGTGGAGGGAACTATACTGCACCTAATGTGTGGGACTATACTGCACCTAATGTGGGGAACTATACTGCACCTAATGTGGGGAACTATACTGCACCTAATGTGGGGAGAACTATACTGCACCTAATGTGGAGGGAACTATACTGCACCTAATGTGGAGGGAACTATACTGCACCTAATGTGGGGAACTATACTGCACCTAATGTGGGGAACTATACTGCACCTAATGTGGGGGAACTATACTGTACCTAATATGGGGGAACTATACTGCACCTAATGTGGAGGGAACTATACTGCACCTAATGTGGGGGAACTATACTGCACCTAATGTGGAGGGAACTATACTGCACCTAATGTGGGGAGAACTATACTGCACCTAATGTGGGGAACTATACTGCACCAATGTGGGGAGAACTATACTGCACCTAATGTGGGGGATCTATACTGCACCTAATGTGGGGAACTATACTGCACCTAATGTGGGGGACTATACTGCACCTAATGTGGGGAGAACTATACTGCACCTAATGTGGAGGGAACTATACTGCACCTAATGTGGGGAACTATACTGCACCAATGTGTGGGACTATACTGCACCTAATGTGGGGAACTATACTGCACCAATGTGGGGAGAACTATACTGCACCTAATGTGGGGGATCTATACTGCACCTAATGTGGGGGAACTATACTGCACCTAATGTGGGGAGAACTATACTGCACCTAATGTGGAGGGAACTATACTGCACCTAATGTGGGGAGAACTATACTGCACCTAATGTGGGGAACTATACTGCACCTAATGTGGGGGAACTATACTGCACCTAATGTGGGGAGAACTATACTGCACCTAATGTGGGGAGAACTATACTGCACCAATGTGTGGGACTACACTGCACCTAATGTGGGGGAACTATACTGCACCTAATGTGGGGAGAACTATACTGCACCTAATGTGGGGAGAACTATACTGCACCTAATGTGGAGGGAACTATACTGCACCTAATATGGGGAGAACTATACTGCACCTAATGTGGGGGAACTATACTGCACCTAATGTGAGGAACTATACTGCACCTAATGTGGGGGAACTATACTGCACCTAATGAGGGGGGGATTATATACTGCACCTAATGTGGGGGAACTATACTGCCAACCTAATGTGGGGAGCTATACTGCACCTAATGTGGAGGGAACTGTACTGCACCTAATGTGGAGAGCTATACTGTACCTAATGTGGGGAACTATACTGCACCTAATGTGGGGGCACTATACTGCACCTAATGAGGGGGGGGGACTATATACTGCACCTAATGTGGGGGAACTATACTGTCAACCTAATGTGGGGAGCTATACTGTACCTAATGAGGGGGGGGGAGGACTATATATTGCACCTAATGTGGGGGAACTATACTGCCAACCTAATGTGGGGATCTATACTGCACCTAATGTGGAGGGAACTGTACTGCACCTAATGTGGAGAGCTATACTGCAACTAATGTGGAGAACTATACTGCACCTAATGTGGAGAACTATACTGCACCTAATGTGGGGAGAACTATACTGCACCTAATGTGGGGAGAACTATACTGCACCTAATGTGGGGAGAACTATACTGCACCTAATGTGGGGAGAACTATACTGCACCTAATGTGGGGGACTATACTGCACCTAATGTGGGGAGAACTATACTGCACCTAATGTGGGGGAACTATACTGTACCTAATATGGGGAGAACTATACTGCACCTGAAGTGGGGGAACTATACAGCCAACCTAATGTGGGGGAACTATACTGCACCTAATGTGGGGGACTGTACTGCACCCAATGTGGGGGACTATACTGCACCTAATGTGGGGAGAACTATACTGCACCTAATGTGAAGAGCTATACTGCACCTAATGTGGGGGAACTATACTGCACCTAATGTGGGGAACTACACTGCACCTAATGTGGGGGAACTATACTGCACCTAATGAGGGGGGACTATATACTGCACCTAATGTGGGGGAACTATACTGCCAACCTAATGTGGGGAGCTATACTGCACCTAATGTGGAGGGAACTGTACTGCACCTAATGTGGAGAGCTATACTGTACCTAATGTGGTGAACTATACTGCATCTAATGTGCGGGAACTATACTGCACCTAATGAGGGGGGGGGGTGGGGATTATATACTGCACCTAATGTGGGGGAACTATAATGCCAGCCTAATGTGGAGAGCTATACTGCACCTAATGTGCAGGGAACTGTACTGCACCTAATGTGGAGAGCTATACTGTACCTAATGTGGGGAACTATACTGCACCTAATGTGGGGGCACTATACTGCACCTAATGAGGGGGGGGGGGACTATATACTGCACCTAATGTGGGGGAACTATACTGTACCTAATGAGGGGGGGGGGGGAGGACTATATATTGCACCTAATGTGGGGGAACTATACTACCAACCTAATGTGGGGATCTATACTGCACCTAATGTGGAGGGAACTGTACTGCACCTAATGTGGAGAGCTATACTGCAACTAATGTGGAGAACTATACTGCACCTAATGTGGAGAACTATACTGCACCTAATGTGGGGAGAACTATACTGCACCTAATGTGGGGAGAACTATACTGCACCTAATGTGGGGAGAACTATACTGCACCTAATGTGGGGAGAACTATACTGCACCTAATGTGGGGGACTATACTGCACCTAATGTGGGGAGAACTATACTGCACCTAATGTGGGGGAACTATACTGTACCTAATATGGGGAGAACTATACTGCACCTGAAGTGGGGGAACTATACAGCCAACCTAATGTGGGGGAACTATACTGCACCTAATGTGGGGGACTGTACTGCACCCAATGTGGGGGACTATACTGCACCTAATGTGGGGAGAACTATACTGCAACTAATGTGAAGAGCTATACTGCACCTAATGTGGGGGAACTATACTGCACCTAATGTGGGGAACTATACTGCACCTAATGTGGGGAACTACACTGCACCTAATGTGGGGGAACTATACTGCACCTAATGAGGGGGGACTATATACTGCACCTAATGTGGGGGAACTATACTGCCAACCTAATGTGGGGAGCTATACTGCACCTAATGTGGAGGGAACTGTACTGCACCTAATGTGGAGAGCTATACTGTACCTAATGTGGTGAACTATATTGCATCTAATGTGCGGGAACTATACTGCACCTAATGAGGGGGGGGGGATTATATACTGCACCTAATGTGGGGGAACTATAATGCCAGCCTAATGTGGAGAGCTATACTGCACCTAATGTGCAGGGAACTGTACTGCACCTAATGTGGAGAGCTATACTGCACCTAATGTGGAGAGCTATACTGCACCTAGTGTGGGGAGAACTATACTGCACCTAATGTGGGGAGAACTATACTGCACCTTATGTGGGGAGAACTATACTGCACCTAATGTGGGGAGAACTATACTGCACCTAATGTGGGGAGAACTATACTGCACCTAATGTGGGGAGAACTATACTGCACCTAATGTGGGGAGAACTATACTGCACCTAATGTGGGGAGAACTATACTGCACCTAATGTGGGGGAACTATACTGTATCTAATGTGGGGAGAACTATACTGCACGTGAAGTGGGGGAACTATACTGCACCTAATGTGGGGAGAACTATACTGCACCTAATGTGGGGAACTATACTGCACTTAATGTGGGGAACTATACTGCACCTAATGTGGAGAGCTATACTGCACCTAATGTGGAGAGCTATACTGCACCTAATGTGGGGAGAACTATACTGCACCTAATGTGGGGAGAACTATACTGCACCTAATGTGGCGGACTATACTGCACCTAATGTGGGGGAACTATACTGTACCTAATGTGGTTAGAACTATACTGCACCTAAAGTGGGGGAACTATACAGCACCTGAAGTGGGGGAACTATACTGCACCTTATGTGGGGGACTATACTGCACCTAATGTGGGGGACTATACTGCACCTAATGTGGGGGACTATACTGCACCTAATGTGGGGAGAACTATACTGCACCTAATGTGGGGAGAACTATACTGCACCTAATGTGGGGGAACTATACTGTATCTAATGTGGGGAGAACTATACTGCACGTGAAGTGGGGGAACTATACTGCACCTAATGTGGGGAGAACTATACTGCACCTAATGTGGGGAACTATACTGCACTTAATGTGGGGAACTATACTGCACCTAATGTGGAGAGCTATACTGCACCTAATGTGGAGAGCTATACTGCACCTAATGTGGGGAGAACTATACTGCACCTAATGTGGGGGAACTATACTGCACCTAATGTGGGGAGAACTATACTGCACCTAATGTGGGGAGAACTATACTGCACCTAATGTGGGGAGAACTATACTGCACCTAATGTGGCGGACTATACTGCACCTAATGTGGGGGAACTATACTGTACCTAATGTGGTTAGAACTATACTGCACCTAAAGTGGGGGAACTATACAGCACCTGAAGTGGGGGAACTATACTGCACCTTATGTGGGGGACTATACTGCACCTAATGTGGGGGACTATACTGCACCTAATGTGGGGGACTATACTGCACCTAATGTGGGGGACTATACTGCACCTAATGTGGGGGAACTATACTGTACCTAATGTGGGGAGAACTATACTGCACCTGAAGTGGGGGAACTATACTGCACCTAATGTGGGGAGAACTATACTGCACCTAATGAGGGGGACTATACTGCACCTAATGTGGGGGAACTATACTGCACACCTAATGTGGGGGAGCTATACTCTTTACCTAATGTGGGGGGAACTATACAAAAATATAAAATTGTACTATTTTGATCCCTATAACTCTTATTTTTCTGTATATGGGGATGTGAGGGTCATTTTTTGCGCTGTGATTTGTAGTTTTTATCGGTACCATTTTTGTTTTGATGGGACTTTTCAATAGCTTTTTAGATATTTTTTTTATAGTATTTGAAGTGACCAAAATTGTTCAAATCTAGTTAGTGCACTACTATGACTTTTGGGGCCCCACTTTTGATTTTGCCTAAGGCCACGCTAAGCCTAAAACCGGCCCTGATTATAAGGGAGTGTTGTGCCATTTTACTTTTTGAATTTGTGGTGGACTATGATCAGGTCTTGGTCGCTGACACCACTTTATTGAAAAATTTGGCAAAGTACTGGTGTATTCCTTCTGTGATATATATATATATGTATAGCCACGCAAAGTGATACGCCTGTGCTCGGTGGCTGTTTGCCGGCACAATGACACAATGCTGTGGGGCTGGTATACAGTAATTTCCAGGGCTGGATTTCATCCCCAGTCCGGCCCTGTCCCAAGGATAGGGGATAAGTTTCAGATTGCGGGGGTCCGACCGCTGGGGGGCCCCGTGATCTCCTGTACGGGGCCCTGGCTCGCTGGCCAGATAGCGCAGGTTGACCGCCAGATGAAGGGGCAGCCGACACGCCCCCAGAAAAAAAAAGCGCTATAGCAGAGCCAGAAATTGCCAAAGGCAGCGCTGCATCAGTCCCCCAAAAAATGTGAGTTCCTGGATTTAAATATCTATATTCAGGATGGCTGTTCGCATACTGCCAACTATTTTAAGGAGGTGAATGCAAACAGATACCTCGACTTTAACAGTTGCCATCTTAAATAATGGAAGAAGAACATTCCATTCGGTCAAATGAAAAGAATCCGAAGGAATTGTTCTTCCACACAAAAATACCTACAACAACTAGAGAACCTGGAGGATCGTTTTAAACAAAAAGGGTATCCCAAACCCCTTATACAAGGAGCACGCCAGAGAGTGGACGAATTAGAACAAAGTGCTTGCTTGAAAAATAATAAACAGGGTAATGCAGAGGGGGGTTATAATGATGAATTTGATTCTGTTTTTCTAACTAGGTATTACACTTCACACACCAATATTTTTTTATAATTTTTTTTTATTTTTTTTTTGTATAGGTAATATCACCAGCTCATATTATTGTGTCATGATTACTGGCACCATATGTAGTCCCCCAGTTATTCTTCTTTAGATGTTTTCCGTGTCCTGTGCAGTATCTCTCCCAGAAGTCCACTTGATGGCCCCCGTGGTGGTCTACACCCCGAAGTCATCAATTTTTACTCTAAGAGAGAGTGTGCAGCTGTTTCTGGAGACGGTCAACAATAACCTCTGCATGGTGGAATAATAGGTCACGATGTTTATCAGGATCAGTAGAAGCATCACCCACTCGATGATTATGATGGGGATTTCACGGATCTCGTCCCAGTCTTCATCATTATGGAATAATTCCTTTAATGTTTCATATCCAAAATAGAAAACTACACAGACAAAAGTCAGGCCACAGCAGGTGCATCTACTATGGTGGATGACTTTTTTTGCTCCTGGTAATTTATACATCTGGATGGACTGCCCAAGGTAGTATAAGGCTTCACATGTAATGGAAATTATCATGCTGACAAAGTGTATCCTGGGATATTCTTCGGGGGACAATACATGCATAACAGCTGTGGAAAAACAGGAGGCCCACACAATGGCCAGCAGGATCCTCTGGATCAGGACCTGATGACCCCTGAACTCTTCAGTATGCATAACCATATACTTATAAATAAGAAAGGTTAGTACCAAAGTGCCAATGGACGTCCCTATAAATCCAATTCTGAATAATATGCTTTCGGGAAAGACATTTCCCACGTCACTGTGAAGGAAAAGAAACCAATGTTATTATGGATATTTCCTCACTCCCAACCCATGAAATAAGAATCATTTGCTTGTTTATCTTACCTGATGCTCATCAGTGGCGAGGCTGCATGGCCGAGGACGACCGTCATGATGTAGCTGGTGGCAAGCCAGGCCGCACACCAAAACGCCAACAGGAGGGGGACGAACCCCAGTCCTTTTAGCTCCATTTCAGACAAGTAGAAAAAGAAGACGCTAATCTCACTATTCTCACTAATCGCACTGGAACAGACTGAAGGCTCGGGCGGCTGTCAGTGGGATGTCAGGCCTCCAGCTGTCTATGACATCACATGTGACATGTCAGAATGACTGCTTGTTTCTTTGAGCTGCCATGATTTAGTATCTGCTATAGACAGAACCTGATGTTTTTACTATGGACCTTACAGACCTCAGAACCCAAGTAATTAGTGCAGGGGCTCCATTTTGATCATCTCATATTTCACATTATTTGAGTTCCAGGGCTCAGATACATTTGCACCCTCTATAGCAGTGGTCTTCAAGCTGTGAACCCCCAACCGCTGCAGAACCACAACTCCCAGCATGCCCAGACAGCAACTTTGCATAAGGAAATAGTCTAATTAAACTTTTCTTATATATAGAATCCCTGAAATCTCCAATCTCTCCTTTTATTGCTTTATGATCTGTGTTACTTATTTGTAAAAAACAATGTTTGTGATTGTCTTCCCCCCACACACTTATGGGCTATCTCTTCAAACGACTTTATTTGACCTAAAGCGTATAATTGATTTACATAAATAAGCCCCTTTTCATCCAAAAGAGTGAATCTTTAATTTTAAGGAACTCTTTAAGTGCTTTATTCGACCATAATGAAGTAAAGTCAAAACTCCATGTGATTTAAAAAATAAATTTAAGTTCCCCCCATACTTAATTATCTAGATATGCATGGGTGTAGTGAGTATCCCAGCTTCCAAAATCTCAAAAATATCCTTCATTTTTCAGAGGCTTTTTCAAAAATGAAAGAAGCGATCTGATTGGTTGCTATGGGCAACTCAGAAACTTTTCCTCTGGGCAGGTTTTGATAAATCTCCCTCTATGGGGGAGATTCATTAAGACCAGTGTAGAGGAAGAGTTGTGCAGTTGCCCATAGCAACCAGATTGCTTCTTTCATTTTTCACAATGCCTTTGCAAAATGAAAGAAGCGATCTGATTGGTTGCTATGGGCAACTCAGCATATTTTCCTGGAAAAGTTTCTGAGTTGCCCATAGCAACCAATCAGATTACTTCCTTCATTTTTCAGAGACTTTTTCAAAAATGAAAGAAGCGATCTGATTGGTTGCTATGGGCAACTCAGCAGCTTTCCCCATAGACCACAATGGGCCTACTGGTTTCAATGGGCAAAAAATCAGAGTTAATGCACTAGACACAGTTCTCTATACCATTAACCCCTTCCCGACCTATGACATACCTGTACGTCATGGGTGGCAAGGTGTTCCCGACCCATGACATACAGGTACGTCATGAACATTTTTGCCGCTACTCGCGGCATCCCGCAGCGCCCGGTAAGATGGTGGCTATCACTGATAGCCAGCCATCTTACCATGCGACCACGGGGGGTTTCATCCCCCCCCCCCCCCCCAGCGATCGCTGCTATCAGCTGGTCAACTCTGACTAGCTAATAGCAGCGTTTCGCTATCAGAATATTTAGCAGCGCGGTGTGTAAGTCCCGATCACGGGGATCGGGACACACACCGCTCTGCTAAGTGTCCCTTACCCATCCCCCGGCATCACTTACCCGACCATGCGGTGTCCCGAGTGGTCCCGTTGCGAGCGACGTCCTCCAGGCGGTCCCGGCGGCGCTGCGTCCCGGAGGTGAGTTTCCGGCAGCAGTGCGGCATCTTCATTGGCAGCAGTGAGATCGCCGTAAAGCGATCTCACTGCTGCCTCTGGGAGTTTCAAAACGGCAACTCCCAGCATGCCCAGACAGCCTTTGGCTTTCTGGGCATGCTGGGAGTTGTAGTTTTGTAACATCTGGAGGTCCACAGTTTGGAGACCACTGTATAATGGTCTCCAATCTGTGCTGTTCCAGATGTTGCAAAACTACAACTCCCAGCATGCTCAGTCTGTTCAGGCATGCTGGGAGTTGTAGTTCTCTAACATCTGGAAGAGCATAGATTGGAGACCATTATACAGTGGTCTCCAAACTGTGGACCTCCAGATATTGCAAAACTACAACTCCCAGCATGCCCAGACTGCCCAAGCATGCTGGAAGTTGTAGTTCGGCAACATCTGATCCTTCAGATATTGCCGAACTACAACTTCCAGCATGCTTGGGCAGTCTGGGCATGCTGGGAGTTGTAGTTTTGCAACAACTGGAGGCACACTAGTTGGGAAACATTGTCCGTTTGCTACCTCAGTGCCTCCAGCTGTTTCAATTGTTGCAAAACTATAACTCCCAGCATGCACTGACAGACCATGCATGCTGGGAGTTGTAGTTTTTCAACAGCTGGAGGCACACTGGTTTGGAAACGCTAAGTTTGGTTGCAAAACACTTGAAAGTTTATTACTTAACTTAGTGTTTCCAAACCAGTGTGCCTCCAGCTGTTGCAAAACTACAACTCCCAGCATGCACGGACAGCCAAAGGGCATGCTCGGAGTTTGCAACAGCTGGATGTTTGCCCCCTCCCCCCAATGTGAATGTACAGGGTACACTCACATGGGCGGAGGTTTACAGTGAGTGCTGCAAGTTTGAGATGGCGCAAAATTTGCGCTGCAGCTCAAACTCCCAGCGGCAAACTTGCTGTGAACCTCTGCCCATGTGACTGTACCCTAAAAACACTACACTAACACTAACCTAAAATAAAAAGTAAAAAACACTACATATACACATTATCCCTACACAGCCCCCAAAAAAATGAAAAACGTCTGGTACGCTACTGTTTCCAAAACGGAGCCTCCAGCTGTTGCAAAATAATAACTCCCAGTATTGCCGGACAGCCATTGACTGTCCAGGCATGCTGGGAGTTTTGCAACAGCTGGAGGCACCCTGTTTGGGAATCATTGGCATAGAATACCCCTATGTCCACCCCTATGCAAATCCCTAATTCAGGCCTCAAATGCGCATGGCGCTCTCTCACTTTGGAGCCCTGTTGTATTTCAGGGCAACAGTTTTGGGACACATATGGGGTATTGCCGTACTCGGGAGAAATTGCCTTACAAATTTTGGGGGGCTTTTTCTTCTTTAACCCCTTATGAAAAGGTGAAGTTGGGGTCTACACCAGCATGTTAGTGTAAAAAAATAATTTTTTTACTCTGACATGCTGGTGTTGCCCTATACTTTTCATTTTCACAAGAGGTAAAAGGGGAAAAAAGATCCTCTAAATTTGTAATGCAATTTCTCCCGAGTATGGAGATACCCCATATGTGGGCGCAAAGTGCTCTGGGGGCGCACAACAAGGCTCAGAAGGGAGAGTGCACCATGTACATTTGAGGCGATTTGCACAGGGGTGGCTGATTGTTACAGCAGTTCTCGGAATCAGAATGATAAGTAAAAGCATTCCAGAGTTATTAATGTTTAAAGTGACAGTGGTCAGATTTTCAAAAAATGCCCAGGACCTGAAGGTGAAAATGGGCTGGGTCATGAAGGGGTTAAAGGGGTACTCCGGTGAAAACCTTTTTTTTCTTTTAAATCAACTGGCTCCGGAAAGTTAAACAGATTTGTAAATTACTTCTATTAAAAAATCGTAATCTTTCCTGTACTTATTAGCTGCTGAATACTACAGAGGAAATTATTTTCTTTTTGGAATGCTCTCTGATGACATCACGAGCACAGTGCTCTCTGCTGACGTTATTATAATAATAATAATAATAATAATGTCTTTATTTATTGTTGTCCTTAGTGGGATTTGAACCCTCTCCAGCTCCACTATATCTTTCTTGTACACTGGTGCTCAGTACTGTACACAGTACTCTATGTGAGGACTGACTAGTGATTTGTACAGCGGTAGCATTATTTCCTTGTCGTCGGCATCTATGCCCCTATTGATGTACCCCATGATTTTATTAGCCTTGGCAGCAGCTGCCCGACACTGGTCACTACAGCTAAGTTTACTGTTACCTAAGGCTCCTAAGTCCTTTTCCATGTCAGTCGTCCTAAGTGTTCTTCCATTTAATACATAATCCCAGCTCGGATTTTTGCATTACCTTACATTTATCAGTGTTGAACCTCATCTGCCACTTCCCAGCCCAAACCTCCAACCTATCCAGATCCATTTGTAACAGTGCACTGTCCTCTATAGTGTTTACCACTTTACAGAGTTTGGTGTCATCTGCAAAGATTGCTACTTTACTATTCAACCCCTCTGCAAGGTCATTCATGAATATATTAAATAGGACAGGACCCAAGACGGACCCCTGTGGTACCCCACTAGTAACAGTCACCCAATCAGAATAAGTACCATTAATAAACACCCTCTGTTTCCTATCATTGAGCCAGTTACTTACCCACTTGCGCACATTCTCACCCAGCCCAAACCTTCTCATTTTATGCACCAACCTTTTATGTGGAACCGTATCAAATGCTTTGGAAAAATCCAGATATACGACATCCAGCGATTGCCCCTGGTCCAGTCTTGTGCTCACCTCCTCATAAAAGCTGATCAGGTTAGTTTGACAGGATCAATCCCTCATAAATCCATGCTGATACAGGGTCATACATTTATTTTTATCAAGATATTCCAAAATAGCATCTCTTAGGAAACCCTCAAACAATTTACCGAGGTTAAACTAACAGGTCTATAATTCCCGGGGTCACCTTTTGACCCCTTCTTAAATATTGGCACCACATTTGCCATGCGCCAGTCCTGGGGAACAGTCCCTGTCACTATAGAGTCCCTGAATATTAAAAATTGGGGTCTGTCTATTACATTACTTTTTTTTTATATTTTTTTTATTTTAATATTAAACAATTACAAAAATACATTGTACAAATCCGATAAAACAACATCACCAATCGGAAGAAAAGCAAAAGCCATAGAAGCCAAATCCATACTTGTTTACATCCAAGAGTATGTCTAATCAAATTTGCCCATCTTACCAATAGCTCCCAGCAGTATAAACTCTATCGTACGAGGTACCTTCACAGGGATTTTACTTTCTACCTCTTTTATTACAGATTCCCAGAAAACAGATATCTTCTCACACGACCAAAAACTATGTAAATAGTCCGCCTCTTCCAAACCACATTTAACACACTGTGAAGTGATTCTCACCCCTATCCTATGTAAATGAAGCGCGGAATAGTGGGTCTTGTGTAATATCTTAAATTGTGTAATTTTATGTTCCATATTACGAGAAACCTTGCTTATATTTTGGGCCATAATGTCCCAATCTTCCTCAGACACAGTACCCACTATTCCGGACCATTTGTCTTTAATTCTGTCGATCCCCCTTACTCCAATAATCTTATTTAATTTCTTATACAAAATTGATATTCCTTTTTTTTTTTAAAGTGCTCTATTTGAGTTAGTGCTTCTATGAAATTGTGTTTCTGTGCTACATATATCTCCTTATCTATCGTGTTATGGACTGCATGACTAACTTGCCAATAGTACAGCCAATCGTTATCACTAATATCATACCCCCTTTTTATGTGCTCAAATGAAAAGAGTTGTCCTTTATCAAATAATTGTTCCAGTCGTTTTATACCCTTACTATCCCAAAAAGTTGACTCACACTTCACCAATTCTTTAAATTTATTGTTACCCCATAGGGGTGTGAACCCAAAACTATTTCCTACATGTAATTCTCCCTTTAATCTTTCCCATACTTTCCTATATTTATACAATAACATCGTGTTATTTGACCCACTCTCCTCATAATCATCTCATTCCAACACCTCATATATGTTCACTTTCTCCTTATCTACTACAATCTTCTCCAGATATCTAAAATTTCTCCAATTCACGATTCGTACCAACTGCGCGGCCATGTAATAAACAAAGAAATTGGGCATATCCAATCCCCCCCTATCTCCAGGGGCCATAAAATATCTGTACTTCAGACGAACCCTTTTTCTTCCCCATAACAATCTACCCAGTATCACTTCTATCTTCCGGAACCAGCATTTGCCGATCCACACTGGCGAGGTAGCAAGAAAAAAAAGGATCTGTGGGAGGACCACCATTTTTATTATCGCCATCCTTTCTGACATAGAGAAGGGCATTTTAATCCATACTTCTACTCTCTTCGCTAAACTATTCAAAAGGGGCAGTATATTGTTAATCACAAACCTATCATTCGTGGCTGCTATTTTTACTCCCAGATAATGGAGACATTCATTTTTTTTTAACACGGATAGTCTTCCCACCGTCTCCCCCATATCTTCATCCAGGGGGAGCATAGTAGATTTACTCCAATTTATGTCCAACCCAGATAGAGGGGCAAATGCCTCGAACATCTTAATGATACGATGTATTTTTTCTTGTGGGTTAGTTACAAAAAGGAGGATATCATCTACAAATAACAAGATCTTACTCTTCTCTCCATTTACTCCAAATCCCTCATAAACATCATTATCTCTTATCCAAGCCGCTAAGGGTTCAATATAAATTAAAAATAAAAAGGGTGAGAGGGGGCAGCCCTGCCTTGTTCCTCTACTTAGTTTGAATGGGTAGGAGGGGGTTCCATCTACCACCACACTCGCCTCGGGGTTAGTGTATAGTAGCTGAATATAACTCAAAAACCTCGGGCCCACCCTAACCCTTTTCAAAACTTCCCAGAGGTATTCCCACTCCACCCTGTCAAAAGCTTTAGTAGCATCCAATGACAGAATGGAGCGGGGGCCACGGGATCCACTCTGGATTGCTTCATACACCTGGTGGATATTGTCATGAACCGTTCTTCCTGACCTAAACCCTCCCTGGTCACCGCCCACCACTACCTCCACTACTTTATCCAATCTCCTTGCCAGTGCTTTCGCTATTATCTTTATATCTGTATTAAGCAAGGAGATATGAGCCCAAATCCAAGGGATCCTTATCTTTTTTCCTAATGAGTCTAATATTAGCCTCACACATAGATTTAGGGAGAACCCCCCCCCCCCCTCCAGGATTCATTAATGATACCCAGCAGTTTTGGAAGCAGCAGGATTGAGTATATTCTATATATCTAGAAAGGAATGCCGTCAGACCCAGGGGATGTATTCCCTTGGATTGATGCCAATGCCTCCTCCAATTCCTGGAGGGAGATTGGGTCATCCAGGGAGTCCCTGACATCCTCTGTCAAACTCGGAATATTAATTCCCCTCAAGAATTCCGCTACCTCCGCCCTATTAATATAGCTGCCCATATAGAGATTGGAGAAAAAAGAGCCAACCATTTGGGCTATTTCTTCTCTATCTGTGGTTATGCTGTCATCCTCCCTCCTCAGAGCCATAATACCACGTTCGTCGCCTTGATTTTTAAGTAATCTTGACAGTGTCTTATTTGGTTTCCCTTTCTCAAAGAAATTAAATTGCCCACTGAAGAATAGTTTATTTTGTGCCTTTTTAAGTAGATATTCTTTATATTCCTCTTGAGCTGCCTTCAGTTCTAACAGCTGTTCCCCCCACTATCCTCTTCTATCCCTGCTTCTAATGTTGCCACTTTACTATTCAGTACTGATTCTTCCTGTGAGAATTCCTTTTTTTTTTTTATTGATTCGCCCTATATATAGACCCCTCAAGTATGCCTTCATAGTATCCCATACCACCTGAGGGTTTGCGGACTTATGATTAATCTCCCAGAATGCCTCTATTTCCTGTCTAAACCAGTCCTGGTCGCCCACTAATTCAATCCAGTGGGGGTTGAGCCGAAAGCCCAACCTTTTCCCACCCATTACCTTACCTCCAATTTCCACCACCACTGGGCAATGGTCCGATAGGGTTTTAGCTTTATACTGCACCCTGCTGGTCCAGGTCATTGCATTCTTATCACACAGGCATAAGTCAATTCGGGAAGCGGTGTTATATGAGGTACTAAAACATGAGTACTGTCTTACTCCTGGGTTTAGTTTCCGCCACCCATCAACCCAATTCATCTCTCCACAGTATCTCGCCAATGCTGTTTCGTTCCCCCCTACATTCCTACCTAATTTGTATCTGTCCATACTAGGGTCTATTACATTGTTCAAATCTCCAACTATCCATAATGCCGAATGTGTCTTACTTTCGCTATAGCTCACGAGGTCCCTCAGAACATCCACTCTAAAAGATGGAGGAATATAAACAAAAGCCAAGATGACTGCCCTATCTTCCCATATTCCATAAAGAAATACATATCGACCATACTTATCTACCTTTGCATTCTTAGTCTCGAATGGTACCCTCCTGTGAACATATACTGATACTCCCATGGAGTAGGAAGAGAGTCTGGAGTGGTATTCTTCTTTGGCCCACTTCCTTGGAAGTATCTGCTCATCTCTTGACCTATGGGTCTCAACTAAACATATGATCGCAGGAAGGCACCTCCGAATATAATCGAAGACTGCACACTTTTTAATTCTATCCGACATACCTCGTATGTTCCAGGCTAATAATTTAAGCATAGATATATTTGCCTAAGAGAAAAAAGAAAAGAGAGAAGAAGAAGAGAGAGAGAAAAAAAAAAAAAAACACTCTTTTGATCATCCCGTGCCATCCCTCCCTCCTTTCCCTTATCCTTCCCCCCCCCCCGCACCCCCCCTCTCCCCATAATGCACCGTACTTCTACTATGCACTCCTATCCTAGTGACACCCCAGAGAACCCCCCAACCCCTCCCCCTCCCCCCCGAGACGTAACATTATTACTCAACTAATACTTCCAACCCCTAATGCCACAGTAGTGCCTTATATTAGATGCCTTATTTATCCATCCAATCTGAGACTTCTTGTGGGGTTCCAAATATTGTTACCTTTCCCTTATGCTCAACCCGGAGTCTCGTTGGAAACAGCAGAGAGAAGGGCACCCCTGCGTTCTTTAGCCGCCTTTTTATCTCCCGAAAGGATGCCCTTTTCCTCTGGGTCTCCCAAGAGAAATCCGGATATAGAAAAATATTCTGTCCATTATACTGTAGGTCCCTCATCTCTCTTGCCCTCCTAAGGATAGTATCCCTGTCCTGGGAGGTATATAACTTAATTAGGATTGTCCTAGGGGGACCCCCCGGAGGGGGAATACGCCTTGGCACTGATGAGCTCGTTCAATCCCAAACATTGGAGTAAGATGCCCTTCCCCTATCCCCTCCTTCAACCACCTACTAAGAAACTGTATGGCAGAGTCCCCCCCCCCCTCCACCCCCTCAGGAAACCCCACCATCCCATCAGGAAACCCCACCATCCTTATATTACAACGTCTGGATCTATCCTCAAGGTCAGTGAGCTTATCTTTAACAGATGTCCTCTCCTTTTTCAAGCCATTAACCTCCTCCTCCAAAACCTTAATCCTATTTTCTGTTTTAGGGGCTTCTTCCTCCAGTCTGGAAATCCTATCTCTCATTTTAGTCATATCGTGTCTTATCAGAGATACCTCGGTAGATACCACACCTAATTGTTTATTTATCTCCTCAATTGCACAATTAGATTTTTTCACCCCTCCCAAGATCTCCTCCAACATCTGTGTTCCCACAGGGGGCACAGACTGCCCTTCCTCAGTTTCTTCCACCGCCAAGACCGAGTACCTAGAGCCTGTTTTACTAGGGGAGAGATCCTTCTGGGTTCTAGTTTTTATACCCACAGCTGGAGACTTCCATATTTTATCCAATTTACCCATAGCCCCCTTATCTTTTTGTGGCGAGCTACCCCCTGATCTTCTGGGGTTCACCTTAGGGGCCATTTCACCCACTATTTCTCTTCACTTTATATTTGTGGGGTGTATGTATCACTACGGGGATATCACGGACCAACTTAGCAACTTTATACACCATAGGCCCCTCCCACTCGAGAATTTAAATCCCGTTATTTACAGCATACAAAAGTAAGAATTCACAGTCCCATATGGCTCTGGGGAGCGCTTAAAACCTAGGGTATCACACCCTGATCCAGAAATATCCACCACCAAATATAGCATACTAATATGCAACTACAGAATCATTAGCGTATTCACGCTCCCCCTGGTAGACAGTGCAATCACCCCCCAGAGTCACTGATCTTATTGGGTCCAGGGAGGGGTCCAATTTCATGAGAGAGGAATTCTGCTAAGACCAAGTTGTTCAATTTAGTCCATGAGTCCCGGTTTCTCCAAATCGTTAGGAGGAGTGACCAGGCAGAGAGTCAGGCATCCAATATTGTCCATTCCACATGGGGCCAGTGCAAGAGGCTGCTTCTGTTCAGAATATTGCCGGGGTATTAATCAATGGTTTCACCGGCTTCTGCACTGTTAGATATTCATCACATGTAAAGTCTGATCGTTTTACTCAGCTCCACTCTCCATCCACAAGAAAGGGTCTGGGCCAGTCTATTCAAATCCCAGCAAGGAGTAGCGGAGTTCCACACATGCCCCTCAACACCTCCGCGTCTGTCTATTACATTACTTAATTCCTTTAGAACATGGGGGTGAATGCCATCTGGACCTGGTGATTTGTCTATTTAGATTTTTTGTAGGTGGCACTGTACTTCTTCCTGGGTTAGACAGGTGACCTGTACTGGGGAGCTTACCTTATCACACTGTATTTCACCTGGCATTTCATTTTCCTCAGTGAATACAGTGGAGAAGAATTTTAGTATATTTGCTTTTTCCTGATCCCCGTTTATAATTTCTTCCTCATTATTTTTTAAAGGGCCAACACTTTCATTTTTGACCTTTTTGCTATTTATATAATTAAAGAACATTTTGGTGTTAGTCATACTCTCTTTGGCAATGAGTCTTTCTGTCTCTATTTTTGCGGCTTTTATCTGTTTTTTACATATTTCACATTTTTCTCTATAGCTTTTTAATGCTTCTTCACTGCTGTCCTGTTTTAGTAACTGAAATGCTTTATTTTAGTCATTTATTGCCCCCTTAACATTTTTATTCATCCATATTGGTTTACTTTTATTTCTGACCCTTTTATTCCTATAAAGTATATACATCTTACAGTGAAAATTTAAGATATTTTTAAAAGTCTCCCATTTAGTGTCAGTATTGTTATTTTTGAGGACATTATCCCATTTTATATTGTTATGGGCTTCTCTGAGTTGATCGAACTTTGCTTTTCGAAAGTTCATTGTTTTTGTGGCCCCTCGAGAGATTCCCTTATTGAAGAACAAGTTATAATGTATTACATTATGATCACTATTTCCTCGGTGTCCATCTACTTGCACATTAATTACTCTGCCAGTTTCAGTACGTTGGTAAATATTAAGTCTAGTAGGGCGCCCCCTCTGGTCAGGCCCTGCACCATTTGGGACAGATAATGGTCTTTAGCTATAGTCAGAAATCTGTTTCCTTTAAAGTCGAAGTCTGCCCAGTTCTCCATGAACCCAAACCCCTCCTTCCTACACCAGCTTCTGAGCCACTTGTTTACCTCCCTTATCTCCCGCAGCCTCTCTGGTACGGCTCGTGGTACAGGTAATATTTCAGAAAATACTACCTTGGAGGTCCTTGCCTTAAGCTTGCAGCCTAAGTCCCTGAAATCATTTTTAAGGACACTCCATCTACCTCTTACTTTGTCATTGGTGCCAATATGTACCATGACTGCTGGGTCTTCTCCAGCCCCACCCAGCAACCTGTCAACCCGATCCGCGATGTGCCGAACTCGAGCGCCAGGAAGACAACACACTGTTCGGCTATCCCGGTCTTTGTGACAGATCACCCTGTCTGTCCCCCTAATAATTGAGTCCCCCACTACCAGTACCTGTCTGGCCTGCCCTGCTCTCCTCCCTCCCTCCTTACTGGAGCAGACACCCCCCTGGCGGTCAGAGGCAGAGTCCTGCTGCAGTACCGCTAGCTCTGAAATGACATCCCCCTCATCTGCCAACTGGGCAAACTTGTTGGGGTGTGCCAGTTCAGGACTAGCCTCCCTGACACTTTTCCCTCTACCCCGTTTTCTAACTGTAACCCAGCTAACTGCCTGACTGTCCTGCCCCTCCGTCCCACTATCCATCCCCACCTCGACCCCAGAGAGTACCTGCTCAGTGAGCAGGAGACTACTCTGCGGGTTGTCAATGCATCTCAGTGTTGCCAGTTGCTCCTCTAGATCCAGGATCTGGGCTTCTAAATGAGCAACTCGCACACATCTCGCACAACAATATGCACCCTCAAACTGTTGTTCAAGGATTGCATACATTGCGCAAGATGCACACTGGACTGCCTTTTCCAACATGGAGGTCATACTAGATTTGGGGATTGCAAAAATTAACAGAAAAGAAAAAAAAATCAAATATTTCAATTTAAACTTCCTGAATTTAAAGTCCCTTAATTTTAAGTCCCCTCACTTTTATACTCACTCACTTGTATGCTTCACACTCTTGTATACAGACAAACAATCGCTAGCTCAACATAGTGTATTTGCTTTATATTTATCACAACCACAACCACCTCTCTTCCACTGCCTGGAAGTGAAACTTTTTTTTTTTTTTTTTTCATTTACACATCCAAATTTAACGAAAAGTCGTAAAAGACCTGTGGGGTGTTAAGGCTCACTGGACCCCTTGGTACGTGGCTTGAGGGGTGTAGTTTCCAAAATGGTATGCCATGTGGGGGTTTTCTGCTCTTCTGGCACCATAGGGGCTTCCAAAATGTGACATGCCCCCCAAAAACCATTTCAGCAAAAATTCACTCTCCAAAATCCCATTGTTGCTCCTTCCCTTCTGAGCCCTCTACTGCACCAGCCGAACACTTTACATACACATATGAGGTATTTCCTTACTCTAGAGAAATTGGGTTACAAATTTTGGGGGGCTTTTTCTCCTATTACCCCTTGTAAAAATTCAAAAACTGGGTCTACAAGAACATGCGAGTGTAAAAAATGGAGATTTTGAATTTCCTCCTTCACTTTGCTGCTATTCCTGTGAAACACCTAAAGGGTTAACACACTTACCCAAATGTCATTTTGGATACTTTGAGGGGTGCAGTTTTTATAATGTGGTCATTTGTGGGGTATTTCTAATATGAAGGCCCTTCAAATCCACTTCAAAACTGAACTGGTCCCTGAAAAATTCCAATTTAGAAAATGTTGTGAAAAATTGGAAAAGTGCTGCTGAACTTTGAAGCCCTCTGATATCTTCTAAAAGTTAAAACCTGTCAACTTTATGATTAAAATATAAAGTAGACATATTGTATCTGTGAATCAATATATTATTTATTTGGAATGTCTGTTTTTGTTACAAGCAGAGAGCTTCAAAGTTAGAAAAATGCTAAATTTTCAATTTTTTCATCAAATTTTGGAATTTTTCACCAAGAAATGATGCAAGCCTCGACAAAAATTTACCACTAACATGAAGTAGAATATGTCACGAAAAAACAATGTCAGAATCAGAATGAAAAGTAAAAGTATCCCAGAGTTATTAATGCTTAAAATGACAATGGTCAGATGTGCAAAAATGGCTGGGTCCTTAAGGTGAAAATGGGCTGGTTCCTTAAGGGGTTAAACCCCACTGGCATTTGACAGATCTTTGGAACAGTGGGCTGTGCAAATGAAAAATTTTCATTTTTCTTTTGGCAGACCACTGCTCAAAAAAATCTATCAGACACCTGTGAGATGTAAATGCTCACTGCACTTCTTATTAGGGGTGTAGTTTCCAAAATGGGGTCACATGTGTGTGTGTGTGTGTGTGTGTGTGGGGGGGGGGGGGGGGGTTCACTGTTCTGGCACCATGGAGGCCTAAACGCACATGGCCTTCAATTTCAGCCAGATTCTCTCTCCAAAAGCCCAATGGTGCTCCTTCTCTTCTGAGCCCTGTAGTTCACCCGCAGAGCACTTTACATCCACATGTGGGGTATTTTCTGACTCAGAAGAGATGGGGTTACAAATTTTGCTGGGCTTTTTTTCCTATTACCCCTTGTGAAAATGATAAAATTGGGGTAACAATAGCATTTTAGGGAAAAAAATATACATTTTTTTATTTTCACCTCCAACTTTAACAAAAATTTGTCAAACACCTGTGGGATGTTAAGGCTCACTATACCCCTTGTTACTTTACGTGAGGGGTGTAGTTTTCTAAATGGGGGTCACATATGGGTGTTTTTTATGTTTATGTCAGAACTGCTGTAACTACCAGCCACCCCTGTGCAAATCACCAATTTAGGCCTCAAATGTATATGGTACACTCTGTTTACACTAACATGCTGGTGTAGACCCAAAATTTACCTTTTCTTAAGGGGTAAAAGAAGAGAAAAAAAATTTGTAACCAAAAACTGTTGCCTTGAAATATGAGAGGGCTCCAAAGTGAAAGAGCACCATGTGCATTTGAGGCCTAAATTAGGGATTTGCATCCACCACCAAATTACCCTACAGCAGTGCTTTCCAAATAGGGTGTCTCCAGCTGTTGCACTACTTCCTGTTCAGGGTGTGGTTGTGTGATCGTCAGCTCCAGGAGAACCAGAGAACCAGAGAGCAGCAGGATTTTCACCAGCCCTCCCCCCCCCCCCCCCCCAGGTTTGTGGCAGCCTTCGGGGAAGGGTTTCCCTGCATGAACCCCAACGTCCCCATCTCCCTTACCAGGCCGGCGGGAGGTGGAGGTGACATTGCAACGGCCAACTCCCAGGATGGGGTACGGAGATCCTCCAGGATCCGCAGAAATGCAGAACCAACTCCACCGTCCATATCTGGAAGCCGCAAGGCTGCAAGGAAGGCTACAAGCAAGGCTGCAGGTAAAGACCTGCATGAAGGTGAGGAGTTGAGGAGAAACATGGGGAGGCAAGGTACCTCTGAACCCCAGCAATGGGGGGCATTGGGTCCCAGGGAGTCTTTGGCCACTTTTGGGTCCCGAATCCAAGCAAAAATGGCGGAGTATGAGTGTCTTGGCAAAATGCTTCGTGGGCTAAGAGAGGACTTAAAATTTGCCCGTTACCAGGCTGATTACACCTCAAAAAATCGAAGGCCAGTGTATTCGGCTAAAGTGCGCACCCTGAAAAAAGAGGTTGAGGAGGTAGAAAGGGTGAGGATGGAGATCATGGAAGGGGCTGGTATCTTCAGAGAAAAACTCTGCAATGAAAGTCGGTTCAGAGGCCAGCAGAACCCAGAAAGAGAGGAGGAGGTCAGTCACAGCGAAAGCAGTGCAGAGGAGGATGGTGTGGAGGTGGATGGTGGAGGAGAAAGAGAGAACAGTGCTGAGGAGGACAGTGTGGAGGAAGATGGTGGTGGAGAAAGAGAGGACAGTGCTGAGGAAGGTGCTAAAGAGAAGCAAGATGGTGGTGCAGAGGAGAGTGAAATAGAGGAGGAGGACACAACCCAGAGTTCATACATAAATCCTGCTCAGGTAGCCCTGCCTGTAACGTCAGATGACAGCAGTGACGACAGCGGCAGCAGCAATGGGTTAATTGGTGGTGGATTGCTGAAGGCGATTGTGCTCCAAGAGTCACCTACCCATTTTGAGAACTTCTCATTTGGAAATGACTTAGGCCCAGATACTGAGGTGAAGGGCAAGAGGAAGAGGAGAAATAAAAGGAAAAAAGGAGAGGTCACCAGACTTGTTTATTCTTCTCTCCAGCAGTCTGGGCCATCTGAAAAGGTGGTTCAGGCTGGTGGGCCCCCCAGTCTGCCCGACCCCGCTTTTGCTGTAAAGCGGGGCCAGAATGGGGGGTACATGGTGGATAAGGTTTCTAAGATGGCTGCAGACGCCAAGGAGCCGCCTGTCCAGTCGGTAGGGAAGGGCAGGACAGGCTTAAGGTGGGCGACTCCGATGCTGCAGGACCACCCCAGGTGGGCAGGGGGCGTGTCCTAGTGCCGGAGCTTGGTGATGTTGCTGTCTGCTCGGGGGGCGGTCCCCCGAGCGATCTGGGCGTAGCAGGGCACTCCTCTGTGAGGGGGGGGGAGTGTCCATGCGTCTGGATTGGTAGAAAAGCCCGGGCGGTCGGGTAAGGTGGCTCCTGAAGGTTGCACTGACGCTGTGGGGAATCCCTCCACGTCGGCTGCTGTAGGAGGGGTGGGGGTGCGTCCGGAGGGACAGATCCCACCCAGTGTGAAGCAGTTCTCACTGGGAACATCATCGGCGTTGAAGGAAGTGTCATCACTGGAACTGGAAGTAACATCGCCAGAACCGAAAAAGCGGTCATCGGGGGCGGGACCAGCAGCACAAACCCCCGTGGCATACGCAAATAACCCGGCCAGCTCAGGAAAGTTTAGCCAGGATAATAGTGTGAAAGGGAAGAGTGCAAAAGAGAGTGAAAATTTTGGTGATGGTATGTTGCATGAAAATGTTAGCAGTGTGCAAGAGTGGGGCATTAGAGGTGTACTAGAGAGGGGTGCTAGCGGTGTGCAAGAGAGGGGTGCTAGCGGTGTGCAAGAGAGGGGTGCTAGCGGTGTGCAAGAGAGGGGTGCTAGCGGTGTGCGAGAGAGGGGTGCTAGCGGTGTGCAAGAAAGGGATGCTAGCGGTGTGCGAGAGAGGGGTGCTAGAGGTGTACAAGAGAGGGATGCTATCGGTGTGCAAGAGAAGAGTGCTGGAGGCAGGCAAAGGGATGTCACTGGATCAGTAAAGAGTACTGAGGAAGTAGGGGCTGGTTCGGCTGCCCCCCTGGTGGCGACTGCTAGAAGCTATGCCAGCGTCGCTGCCGGGGAATCAAGAGGGTCTCCGTCTCCATCTGGTTCTGGGGGTCACTTGCAGCGGCGCCTCCTGGAGGCTCTGCGTAAGGGTGATAGGTCAATTGAGGTAGAAGGGAGGGGTTCGGTTGACCTGTCTTTTTGGATAGAGAGGCATGGTCTGGGTGCCTTCCAAGAACAGAATGGGGAGGTGATGTGGTCCCTCCCGACTCCCGGGCAGGATAGTAACCGTAGGAATGTGGCCCGTCTGATTTGGAGGGGTAAAGATGCGTGTGTTACGCCGAGCGCTCCGGGTCCCCGCTCCTCCCCGGAGCGCTCGCTACACTCTCGTCACTGCAGCGCTCCGGTCAGATCCACTGACCCGGGGCGCTGCGATACCGCCTCCAGCCGGGATGCGATTCGCGATGCGGGTGGCGCCCGCTCGCGATGCGCACCCCGGCTCCCGTACCTGACTCGCTCTCCGTCGGTCCTGTCCCGGCGCGCGCGGCCCCGCTCCCTAGGGCGCGCGCGCGCCGGGTCTTTGCGATTTAAAGGGCCACTTCGCCGCTGATTGGCGCAGTGGTTCTAATTAGTGTGTTCACCTGTGCACTCCTTATTTATACCTCACTTCCCCTGCACTCCCTCGCCGGATCTTGTTGCCATTGTGCCAGTGAAAGCGTTTCCTTGTGTGTTCCTAGCCTGTGTTCCAGACCTCCTGCCGTTGCCCCTGACTACGATCCTTGCTGCCTGCCCCGACCTTCTGCTACGTCCGACCTTGCTTCTGTCTACTCCCTTGTACCGCGCCTATCTTCAGCAGTCAGAGAGGTTGAGCCGTTGCTAGTGGATACGACCTGGTCACTACCGCCGCAGCAAGACCATCCCGCTTTGCGGCGGGCTCTGGTGAAAACCAGTAGTGACTTAGAACCGATCCACTAGCACGGTCCACGCCAATCCCTCTCTGGCACAGAGGATCCACTACCTGCCAGCCGGCATCGTGACAGTAGATCCGGCCATGGATCCCGCTGAAGTTCCTCTGCCAGTTGTCGCCGACCTCACCACGGTGGTCGCCCAGCAGTCACAACAGATAGCGCAACAAGGCCAACAGCTGTCTCAACTGACCGTGATGCTACAGCAGCTACTACCACAGCTTCAGCAATCATCTCCTCCGCCAGCTCCTGCACCTCCTCCGCAGCGAGTGGCCGCTTCTGGTCTACGACTATCCTTGCCGGATAAATTTGATGGGGACTCTAAATTCTGCCGTGGCTTTCTTTCCCAATGTTCCCTGCACTTGGAGATGATGTCGGACCAGTTTCCTACTGAAAGGTCTAAGGTGGCTTTCGTAGTCAGCCTTCTGTCTGGAAAAGCTCTGTCATGGGCCACACCGCTCTGGGACCGCAATGACCCCGTCACTGCCTCTATACACTCCTTCTTCTCGGAAATTCGAAGTGTCTTTGAGGAACCTGCCCGAGCCTCTTCTGCTGAGACTGCCCTGTTGAACCTGGTCCAGGGTAATTCTTCCGTTGGCGAGTACGCCGTACAATTCCGTACTCTTGCTTCAGAATTATCCTGGAATAATGAGGCCCTCTGCGCGACCTTTAAAAAAGGCCTATCCAGCAACATTAAAGATGTTCTGGCCGCACGAGAAATCCCTGCTAACCTACATGAACTCATTCATCTAGCCACTCGCATTGACATGCGTTTTTCCGAAAGGCGTCAGGAGCTCCGCCAGGATATGGACTTTGTTCGCACGAGGCGTTTTTTCTCCCCGGCTCCTCTCTCCTCTGGTCCCCTGCAATCCGTTCCTGTGCCTCCCGCCGTGGAGGCTATGCAGGTCGACCGGTCTCGCCTGACACCTCAAGAGAGGACACGACGCCGCATGGAGAATCTCTGCCTGTACTGTGCCAGTACCGAACACTTCCTGAAGGATTGTCCTATCCGTCCTCCCCGCCTGGAAAGACGTACGCTGACTCCGCACAAAGGTGAGACAGTCCTTGATGTCTACTCTGCTTCTCCACGTCTTACTGTGCCTGTGCGGATATCTGCCTCTGCCTTCTCCTTCTCTACTATGGCCTTCTTGGATTCCGGATCTGCAGGAAATTTTATTTTGGCCTCTCTCGTCAACAGGTTCAACATCCCGGTGACCAGTGTCGCCAGACCCCTCTACATCAATTGTGTAAACAATGAAAGATTGGACTGTACCATACGTTTCCGCACGGAGCCCCTTCTAATGTGCATCGGACCTCATCACGAGAAGATTGAATTTTTGGTCCTCCCCAATTGCACTTCCGAAATTCTCCTTGGACTACCCTGGCTTCAACTCCATTCCCCAACCCTGGATTGGTCCACTGGGGAGATCAAGAGTTGGGGGCCCTCTTGTTTCAAGGACTGCCTAAAACCGGTTCCCAGTACCCCTTGCCGTGACTCTGTGGTTCCCCCTGTAACCGGTCTCCCTAAGGCCTATATGGACTTTGCGGATGTTTTTTGCAAAAAACAAGCTGAGACTCTACCTCCTCACAGGCCTTATGATTGTCCTATTGACCTCCTCCCGGGCACTACTCCACCCCGGGGCAGAATTTATCCTCTGTCCGCCCCAGAGACTCTTGCTATGTCTGAGTACATCCAGGAAAATTTAAAAAAGGGCTTTATCCGTAAATCCTCCTCTCCTGCCGGAGCCGGATTTTTCTTTGTGTCCAAAAAAGATGGCTCTCTACGTCCTTGCATTGACTACCGCGGTCTTAATAAAATCACGGTAAAGAACCGCTACCCCCTACCCCTCATCTCTGAACTCTTTGATCGCCTCCAAGGTGCCCACATCTTTACCAAATGGACTTAAGAGGTGCTTATAATCTCATCCGCATCAGAGAGGGGGATGAATGGAAAACGGCATTTAACACTAGAGATGGACACTTTGAGTATCTGGTCATGCCCTTTGGCCTGTGCAACGCCCCTGCCGTCTTCCAAGACTTTGTTAATGAAATTTTTCGTGATCTCTTATACTCCTGTGTTGTTGTATATCTGGACGATATCCTGATTTTTTCTGCCAATCTAGAAGAACACCGCCAGCATGTCCGTATGGTTCTTCAGAGACTTCGTGACAATCAACTTTATGCCAAGATAGAGAAATGTCTGTTTGAATGCCAATCTCTTCCTTTCCTAGGATACTTGGTCTCTGGCCAGGGACTACAAATGGATCCAGACAAACTCTCTGCCGTCTTAGATTGGCCACGCCCCTCCGGACTCCGTGCTATCCAACGTTTTTTGGGGTTCGCCAATTATTACAGGCAATTTATTCCACATTTTTCTACCGGTGTGGCTCCTATCGTGGCTTTAACCAAAAAAAATGCCAATCCCAAGTCTTGGCCTCCTCAAGCGGAAGACGCCTTTAAACGGCTCAAGTCTGCCTTTTCTTCGGCTCCCGTGCTCTCCAGACCTGACCCATCTAAACCCTTCCTATTGGAGGTTGATGCCTCCTCTGTAGGAGCTGGAGCGGTCCTTCTACAAAAAAATTCTTCCGGGCATGCTGTTACTTGTGGTTTTTTTCTAGGACCTTCTCTCCGGCGGAGAGGAACTACTCCATCGGGGATCGAGAGCTTCTAGCCATTAAATTAGCACTTGAGGAATGGAGGCATCTGCTGGAGGGATCAAGATTTCCAGTTATTATTTACACCGATCACAAGAACCTCTCCTATCTCCAGTCTGCCCAACGGCTGAATCCTCGCCAGGCCAGGTGGTCTCTGTTCTTTGCCCGATTTAATTTTGAAATTCACTTTCGGCCTGCCGATAAGAACATTAGGGCCGATGCTCTCTCTCGTTCCTCGGATGCTTCGGAAGTTGAACTCTCTCCGCAACACATCATTCCTCCTGACTGCCTGATTTCCACTTCTCCAGCCTCCATCAGGCAAACTCCTCCAGGAAAGACCTTCGTCTCTCCACGCCAACGCCTCGGAATCCTCAAATGGGGTCACTCCTCCCATCTCGCAGGTCATGCAGGCATCAAGAAATCTGTGCAACTCATCTCTCGCTTCTATTGGTGGCCGACTCTGGAGACGGATGTCGTGGACTTTGTGCGAGCCTGCACTGTCTGTGCCCGGGATAAGACTCCTCGCCAGAAGCCCGCTGGTTTTCTTCATCCTCTGCCTGTCCCCGAACAGCCTTGGTCTCTGATTGGTATGGATTTTATTACAGACTTACCCCCATCCCGTGGCAACACTGTTGTTTGGGTGGTCGTTGATCGATTCTCCAAAATGGCACATTTCATCCCTCTTCCTGGTCTTCCTTCAGCGCCTCAGTTGGCTAAACAATTTTTTGTACACATTTTTCGTCTTCACGGGTTGCCCACGCAGATCGTCTCGGATAGAGGCGCCCAATTCGTGTCAAAATTCTGGAGGGCTCTCTGTAAACAACTCAAGATTAAATTAAACTTTTCTTCTGCATATCATCCTCAATCCAATGGACAAGTAGAAAGAATTAACCAGGTCTTGGGTGATTATTTACGACATTTTGTTTCCTCCCGCCAGGATGATTGGGCAGATCTTCTACCATGGGCCGAATTCTCGTATAACTTCAGAGTCTCTGAATCTTCCTCCAAATCCCCATTTTTCGTGGTGTACGGCCGTCACCCTCTTCCTCCCCTCCCTACCCCCTTGCCCTCTGGTCTGCCCGCTGTGGATGAAATTTCTCGTGATCTTTCCACCATATGGAGAGAGACCCAAAATTCTCTCTTACAGGCTTCATCACGCATGAAGAAGTTTGCTGATAAGAAAAGAAGAGCTCCTCCCATTTTTTCTCCTGGAGACAAGGTATGGCTCTCCGCTAAATATGTCCGCTTCCGTGTCCCTAGCTACAAGTTGGGACCACGCTATCTTGGTCCTTTCAAAATTTTGTGCCAGATTAATCCTGTCTCTTACAAACTTCTTCTTCCTCCTTCTCTTCGTATCCCTAATGCCTTTCACGTTTCTCTTCTTAAACCACTTATCATCAACCGTTTCTCTCCCAAACTTGTTTCCCCCACTCCTGTTTCCGGCTCCTCGGACATCTTCTCCGTCAAAGAGATTCTGGCATCCAAGAAGGTCAGAGGGAAAACTTTTTTTTTAGTTGATTGGGAGGGTTGTGGTCCAGAAGAGAGATCCTGGGAACCTGAGGACAATATTCTAGACAAAAGTCTGGTCCTCAGGTTCTCAGGCTCTAAGAAGAGGGGGAGACCCAAGGGGGGGGGTACTGTTACGCCGAGCGCTCCGGGTCCCCGCTCCTCCCCGGAGCGCTCGCTACACTCTCGTCACTGCAGCGCTCCGGTCAGATCCACTGACCCGGGGCGCTGCGATACCGCCTCCAGCCGGGATGCGATTCGCGATGCGGGTGGCGCCCGCTCGCGATGCGCACCCCGGCTCCCGTACCTGACTCGCTCTCCGTCGGTCCTGTCCCGGCGCGCGCGGCCCCGCTCCCTAGGGCGCGCGCGCGCCGGGTCTTTGCGATTTAAAGGGCCACTTCGCCGCTGATTGGCGCAGTGGTTCTAATTAGTGTGTTCACCTGTGCACTCCTTATTTATACCTCACTTCCCCTGCACTCCCTCGCCGGATCTTGTTGCCATTGTGCCAGTGAAAGCGTTTCCTTGTGTGTTCCTAGCCTGTGTTCCAGACCTCCTGCCGTTGCCCCTGACTACGATCCTTGCTGCCTGCCCCGACCTTCTGCTACGTCCGACCTTGCTTCTGTCTACTCCCTTGTACCGCGCCTATCTTCAGCAGTCAGAGAGGTTGAGCCGTTGCTAGTGGATACGACCTGGTCACTACCGCCGCAGCAAGACCATCCCGCTTTGCGGCGGGCTCTGGTGAAAACCAGTAGTGACTTAGAACCGATCCACTAGCACGGTCCACGCCAATCCCTCTCTGGCACAGAGGATCCACTACCTGCCAGCCGGCATCGTGACAGCGTGCCCGCCCCGGGCAAGGGTGGTTGAGCTCCTCCTTCAGATGGAGTTCAGGGCGAGTGACATCTTTGCCCTGATTCACCCCTATGGTTCTTCTGAGTTCGACATCAGCTTTGTTCGGCCAGAGGGTCTTGAACTTTTCTGGTCGAATTACGAGATGGTGAAGAACGAGCCCGGCTGGCGGGATTTCGCTGTAAAAGCGATATCCCGGCAGAACCAAACCAAGAGAGTGACCGTTTTGACCCGTAACGAGTCGCTGTCTTGCTACGACATCATGACCTGGCTCGGTCGTTATGGGGATGTGACGGACATGCCCAAGAAAAATCTTGATGAGCACGGGATCTGGTCTGGGGCCTGGACGTTTTCCGTCAAACTTAGGCGTTCAGGGAGCACAGTTGCCCACATCCCATCGGCAGCCTTACTCGGACGTGACAGAATCCAAGTCTTCTACCAGGGGCAGCCTAAAGTCTGCCACAGGTGTGGTAGTCCTACCCATTTTAGCGCAGCCTGCACTGTGCAAGTTTGCGCTTTTTGTGGTGGGGCTGGTCATTTGGCTGCATCCTGTGGGCAGATCCGGTGTCATCTGTGTGTTGTCCTAGGACACCCTTTCAAGCGTTGCCCCAGCGCCTTTTCCCGTTTGGTGGCCGCTCCAGCTGGGGTGAGCTTTAGGGTTGCCCCGGCTGGGGAGGGTACGGGCATGGGTGAAGGAGCAAAAGGGTTAATGAAGAGCAAGAAGGGGCCTGCCAAACTAAGGCGAGAGGAAAACCGCAGAAGGAGCAGGGAGCTGGAGAGTTCTCAGGTGGCGGGGGTAGCTCCTGGCCCTGCTCCTGTCACTAGCCCAGATGTTGCTGAGACCCTGGGGGATGGTGTGTTGGATGAGGAGATTAGGAGGATTCGCGAAGAGGAAGGCAAAGAGGCTGATCTTTTCTGATTCCTCCCACTATAAAAGTGTGGATGAGGAGGGGAGGGAAAGGCCGAAAAAAGACAAGGGCAAAAAAGTTGTAAAGGGGAAGTCTCAGTCCTCTATTTCAGGTGCTAAAGGCCTGTCCTAAAAGGAAGCTTACCTGCCCCCCTTCTGATTGACCTATCGAACAGGTACCTTGTCCTTGATACCATCTCCTCCCCCTCATTGGAGGGGGGTGGCGAGGATGGGGTGCCTGAGGGATTGGAGCCTCCAGGGGGAACTGGGTCCTGTCCTGTTGAGGCATCTTCCTCGGAGGGCAGGGCTAACTCAGGGCCAGATGGAGATGGGAGCCAGATGGATCAGTCTGAGTCAAAAAAGAGATCTAAAGAAAGTAAGAATGCTCCTTCTTCTTCAGGGGATGAGGCGGTGAAGAAGAAGGGCAAGAAAAAATAATGGGTAAGGCCGTCTAACTCAATTACCCAGGATGGCAGCACTCACCCCATTGACGCTGGCATCTATTAATTGTGCCAGTATAAAGTCTGATACGGCTAGATTCGCAGCCTTTGATTTTCTCGGCCGTGTTGAAGCCGACATTTTCTTTTTACAGGAGACCAGGTTGTCAGATCTAGCCTCTCTGGTGAAAGCCAGAAGAGAGTGGAGGCGCGGCCCCTCCCACTGGTCTCTTGTGGCTGAGCCGTACAGTGGGGTGGCGGTCCTTTTTACCGCTCCGGTCGAATGCAGACGGGTCATTGAGTTAGAAATGGGGAGGTGCCTGATCTTAGATGTCTTCATGAAGGGACAAGAGCTCCGGCTCATTAACATCTACACCCCACAAACAAAGTGGGGCCGTAAGGATCTCTTTATGAGGATTAAACCCTTTCTTTTTACTAGCCGGCAAGTGATCTTTGGAGGGGACTTCAATAATGTCACGAGGTCCCAAGATAGGAGAGGTTCCAATGATCGGCTGGCTTATGACTGTGTGGCCCTTAGTAATATAGTCAGGGAAGCTCGCCTAGAGGATGCCCACATCCGGAGCCCCTCAGGCCACGCGGGTTTCACCTTTCATCGAGGTAGCAGCAGGTCTAGGATAGACAGGTTTTATTTAAAGGAGGAAGCCGTCTCTTCCGCAGTGTCCGTGGTTGAGGTGGAGTTCTCCGACCACTGTATGATTTTGTTTTCCCTGAATGTTTCAGAGACCCCCCGGATGGGAAAAGGTTATTGGAAGCTGAATTTGTCCCTCCTGGAGGAAACAGAGATAAGACAGTCCTTTGAGGATTTTCTTCAAAGTCAGGTACCTTTACTGGACTTTTGTAGTAGTAAGTCTGAGTGGTGGGAGATATTCAAGAAGCAGGTTGCGGGGTTCTTCCGCCAGCTCTCGAGCCTCAGGTCCCTAAACAGGTATCGCCTGTATCAGGGACTGAGGAGGAAACTCGAGCTTCTCGTCTCGACTGGAGGTAGCCGAGAGGATATCTCCAGAGTGAAGTCCTTGCTGATGAGGTGTCAGTACGATAGGCAAGCATCTTTGGTTTTTGAGAGGGATTACGGGAAGTACCGCTCGCCCGACCCTTACAGGAACTGCAAGATGTCAGTGAGTAGTAAAGTAGTCTCAGGACTGATTGATAGTACGGGATCTCTGAATCGGTCCAGATCAGGGATCCTGGAGGTCGTCAGATCCTTCTACTCGCACCTACAGACAGGAAGCTTCTGGCCAAGATACTGTTTAATCGGCTGGTGAAGTTTGCACCCCGGCTCCTTTCGGGGGCTCAGCACTGCTCTGTTCCAGGCCGAAGCACCTTAAGTGCTGTCCTCAGTGTCAGGGAGGCAGTGGAGCGGAGTAGTGCGGGTCTCTGGAAGGGGTACTTACTTTTCCTTGGATCAGGCCAAAGCATTTGATCGAGTGAACCATGACTACCTCTGGTCCGTCCTCCTGAGATATGGCTTACCGTGTACTTTTGTTAATTGGCTTAAGATCTTGTATGCAGGGGCAGAGAGTTTCCCGCTGGTGAACGGGTGGTCTGGCCGCTCTTTGAGGTGGGGTCTGGAGTCCGTCAGGGTTGTCCTTTGAGCCCGCTCTTATATGTATTTGCGATCGATCCCTTCCTTAGGAGGGTGAGTTGCGGACCATTGGCGGGAGTCAGGATGATTCTGGCGGAGCCGGGTGTCGCCCAGAGAGTGGTGGCGTACGCTGATGATGTCACCATTTTCCTCTCCTCGAGAGAGGAGGCCGATGTGGTGATGTCGGAAGTGGACCGCTACTCGGAGGCATCCGGGTCTAAGATCAACCAGGATAAGTGTGAGAGTCTCTGGCTGGGAGGGGGAGACCCCACGTTTGATCTCCCGGACACCCTTCCAGGGCCCCAAGACTCAGCAAAAGTTTTGGGCATCACATTCGGCCAGGATGATTATCCCACCAAAAACTGGGATGGTAAGCTCCAGGATGCCACTCAGAGGGTGGACCAGTGGAAGGGTTGGTCTATGACCCTCAGGGAAAGGGTACACCTGATCAAATCGTACCTGCTCCCCTTGTTTATCTATCTGGGCAGCGTATGTATTTTACCAGAGGCTTACTACACTAGGGTCTACAGCCTGTTTTTCCAACTGTTATGGGGGAACAGGTTGAACCTAGTCAAGAGGGAGGTTACGTACCGCACGAGGAGACTAGGGGGTTTATCTATGGTAAACCCTGTGGTGTTCTTAACGAACACCTTCTTGAAAGCCAACATTGCAAACCTCTGGTCAGAGAGGGCTCCTCCGTGGGTACTCTCCTGCAGGGAATGGTTTCGGCCTTTCTTCCAGGAATGGGAGACAGGAGGGCAAGTGAAGGACCTCCGTACACCACATGGATATCTTCCGGCTTACGCTACCCCGACTCTGAAGGCGATACGTCGGTGGGGTCTGGGAGTGTGGGAGATCAGGACCCAGTCAAGGCAGTTCCTTGACAAACGGGTTCTGTTGACCCACTTCCAGAAGCCTCTGGCGCTCAGGGACTGCCCAGGTCGGGATCTGACGGTGGGATTGCATCTTTTAAATATGAAAAGGATCCCCCAGAAGTTTTGGGACTTGGCCTGGCGCTGCTTTCAGGGGAAGCTACATGTGAGGGACAACCTGAAGTACAGGAACTCTGATGACCGGGGATGTCCCCGAGAAGAGTACGGGGACACGCTGGAAAGCATGGACCACTTCCTGCTTCATTGTCCCTTTAATATAGGGGTTTACAACAGGGTGGGTGCTTCCATCGGCTGGAGTCAACTTGCCGGCCTTTCCTATCCGGAGTGGGCTTATGGGGCATTCAGGAACCTGGGTGGCCGTGATCGGGGCACTTTATTCTTAGTTAGCTTAGTGGTTAGGTACTACACGTGGAATGCACGGTGCTTAGTATCGACCCAACAGAAAGTCCTCTCCGAGGTGGAGGTATGTAGGAACATCACTGGTGACCTCGGGAAGATCAGGTCTTTGGAGTATGGCAGTCTTGGTACCAGTAGGGCTTCTCTCCTGTGGAGAGGGTTTTCTTTTGATGTACCTTAATTTTGGTTAGGGACAGTATATAGATGTTAGGGTGAGTATAGGGTCAGTTTTATGAAGGGATAGCGATAGGGTTAGAAGTAAGGTTCATAGGGTAAGCATTTTGAAACTTAGTTTTATCAGGATTGCCATCCTTCTTCCTGGTGGTGGGCTATGCATGTCACTCTAGCTTTTTGTTTTGTTTTCTGTAATTTGAATGTAAAGGGCTTGCAGGCAACCAATCTTGGGCCTGGTGGGGGTTTGAAGTACTGTATTACTTTGTTTTTCATATTATTTCTGTGGTTGTAGTGAATTAGTACATTGTTGAGTTAGTTAATAATAGTGGGGGGGGGGATTAATTTTAAGTTGGGTGGGGGTTGTTGGGGGGAGGGGGTGATGCTTTGGGTCTGACTTGGGTCAGTTTATGGACAATGACTGTTTCAGTAAAAAAAAAATAAAAAAACACTGTGATACACGAACTCTGACCATGTCCAGTGGGAGTGGTGTGGGTGATGGGAGAGTTCATAGTGTAGGTTATTTTTCTTTAGGTTTTATTCTTGTTTACATGTATTTCATAAGTATAAATAGTTTTATGTATTTTTGTATAGTGTTATACCTCATTGTTGGGTAAAGGAAGTCGGACCAGCTTTTAGTTGATATTATTGTGTTTATTTTTTCCCCCTTATGGTAATGTATCCATGCATGTGTGTGTTACTATAGTTTAAAGAGAAGGGAAAGGAGAAAGGGGAAAAAATAAATAAATAAATGAAATTTCCAAGTTGGAATTATTTTTAGTTATGGCAATAAGCCCTCTTTTTATTATAAATTTTTTTATTTTTTTTTACTTTATTTTATTTTTTTATTTTTTTCGTTGTTATGATCTAATATGTATTGTGAGTATTGGTTGTTGTCTGTGTGTAAAATTAATGGTATTTCCAAGATGGAATTATTTTATTTATTTCCTTATTATTTTTATGGCAGTTAGCCCTATTTATTTTTGTTTAATGCATTTTGTGTATGGTATGTGGGGATAAGTTTCCTATTCGGATGTTTTCAGTTAAAACTTAATTAAGGAAAGCTATATTTATGTTTTGTTGGTAATTAATGTGTGTGTGTATGTGTGTGTGTTTGGAAGGATAATAGGTAAGAATTAGTAGTATCAGGCATTATTTGGTAGTTGAGTTAAGCTGGGCTGGTTGGTTAGGTAGGTCCTTTTATTCTGTAACAAAGAGTTTATATTTGTTACTTTTTCATCCTTATGTTTCAGCTGATTAAGCATTGTATTTGTGTTTTGTAAAAGTTTTATATTTTTCTAATAAAAAGAGTTCCAGCTGTAGCAAAACTCCCAGCATGCCAGGACAGTCAATGGCTATGCCGATGTGCTGGCCCCTGTATTCTCTGTGCAGTGATGACAACAGGGTGCCGCAACCGAGATCACGGGGGTCCTTTGGAGAGGGGATAAGATGTCTTGGTGCGTAGTACCCCTTTAAGAGGGAAAAACATGATATATATTTAACCCCAAACCAAATGTACCTTATTTTTATTTTCTACCTAATGTACATAAAGACCGAAAAAAAAAACACCTGGTCGTCCGATAGTTGCCAGATGTTTATCTGAATATATAGACCATCAGTTACAGAAATGTGCGGTGTCTTTACCAGCATACCTCAGAGATAAATGGGCGTTTATTAACCCTATTGAAAGATATCATACGGGAAGAGGACTATATGTGGGCAACGCTAGATATTGCTTCATTATATAGTAACATCCCACATGACAGAGGAGTGGAAGCTGTGTGATCTTTTTTAGTGGAAGATCCCTTGATGCCCATACATCAGAGGAACTTCATTTTGGAGGCCATTAAAGGAGTAGTGCAGTGTTGAAAAACATCCCCTATCCCAAGGATAGGGGATACATTTCAGATTGTGGGGTGTCCGACTGCTGGGGGGCCCCGTGATCTCCTGTACGGGGCCCTGGCTCGCTGGCCAGATAGCGCGTGTTGACTAGTGTTGAGCAGCATAGGCCATATTCGAATTCGCGATATTTCGCGTATATATGGACAAATATTCGTCATATATTCGCTAAATTTGCATATTCGTAATATTCGCGTAATATTTTTGCATATGCGAAAATTTGCATAAATGAAAATGTGCATAAGCAAATTTTCCCATATGCGAAAATTCATACGCCAGTCTCACACAGTAGTATTAGAGCCTTCTTTACACCACACAAGCTGGAAGCAGAGAGGGATGATCACTGTGATGTGTATTGTGAAAAAAAAAAAAAACAATATTCGTAATTTCGAATATATAGTGCTATATTGGCGAATATTCGCGAATTCGCGCATTGCGAATATTTGCGAGCAACACTAGTGTTGACCACCAGACGAAGGGGCAGCCGACACGCCCCCTCAAAAAAAGCGCTATGGCAGAGCCAGAGATATCCAAAGGCAGCGCTGCATCAGTCCCCCCAAAAAATGTGAGTTCCTGGATTTAAATATCTATATTCAGGATGGCTGTTCGCATACTGCCAACTATTTTAAGGAGGTGGATGCAAACAGATACCTCGACTTTAACAGTTGCCATCTTAAATAATGGAAGAAGAACATTCCATTAGGTCAAATGAAAAGAATCCGAAGGAATTGTTCTTCCACACAAAAATACCTACAACAACTAGAGAACCTGGAGGATCGTTTTAAACAAAAAGGGTATCCCAAACCCCTTATACAAGAGCACGCCAGAGAGTGGACGAATTAGAACAAAGTGCTTGCTTGAAAAATAATAAACAGGGTAATGCAGAGGGGGGTTATAATGATGAATTTGATTCTGTTTTTCTAACTAGGTATTATACTTCACACACCAATATTTTTTTATTATTTTTTTTAGTATAGGTAATATCACCAGCTCATATTATTGTGTCATGATTACTGGCACCATATGTAGTCCCCCAGTTATTCTTCTTTAGATGTTTTCCGTGTCCTGTGCAGTATCTCTCCCAGAAGTCCACTTGATGGCCCCCGTGGTGGTCTACACCCCGAAGTCATCAATTTTTACTCTAAGAGAGAGTGTGCAGCTGTTTCTGGAGACGGTCAACAATAACCTCTGCATGGTGGAATAATAGGTCACGATGTTTATCAGGATCAGTAGAAGCATCACCCACTCGATGATTATGATGGGGATTTCACGGATCTCGTCCCAGTCTTCATCATTATGGAATAATTCCTTTAATGTTTCATATCCAAAATAGAAAACTACACAGACAAAAGTCAGGCCACAGCAGGTGCATCTACTATGGTGGATGACTTTTTTTGCTCCTGGTAATTTATACATCTGGATGGACTGCCCAAGGTAGTATAAGGCTTCACATGTAATGGAAATTATCGTGCTGACAAAGTGTATCCTGGGATATTCTTCGGGGGACAATACATGCATAACAGCTGTGGAAAAACAGGAGGCCCACACAATGGCCAGCAGGATCCTCTGGATCAGGACCTGATGACCCCTGAACTCTTCAGTATGCATAACCATATACTTATAAATAAGAAAGGTTAGTACCAAAGTGCCAATGGACATCCCTATGAATCCAATTCTGAATAATATGCTTTCGGGAAAGACATTTCCCACGTCACTGTGAAGGAAAAGAAACCAATGTTATTATGGATATTTCCTCACTCCCAACCCATGAAATAAGAATCATGTGCTTGTTTATCTTACCTGATGCTCATCAGTGGCGAGGCTGCATGGCCGAGGACGACCGTCATGATGTAGCTGGTGGCAAGCCAGGCCGCACACCAAAACGCCAACAGGAGGGGGACGAACCCCAGTCCTTTTAGCTCCATTTCAGACAAGTAGAAGAAGAAGACGCTAATCTCACTATTCTCACTAATCGCACTGGAACTGACTGAAGGCTCGGGCGGCTGTCAGTGGGATGTCAGGCCTCCAGCTGTCTATGACATCACATGTGACATGTCAGAATGACTGCTTGTTTCTTTGAGCTGCCATGATTTAGTATCTGCTATAGACAGAACCTGATGTTTTTACTATGGACCTTACAGACCTCAGAACCCAAGTAATTAGTGCAGGGGCTCCATTTTGATCATCTCATATTTCACATTATTTGAGTTCCAGGGCTCAGATACATTTGCACCCTCTATAGCAGTGGTCTTCAAGCTGTGAACCCCCAACCGCTGCAGAACCACAACTCCCAGCATGCCGAGACAGCAACTTCGCATAAGGAAATAGTCTAATTAAACTTTTCTTATATATAGAATCCCTGAAATCTCCAATCTCTCCTTTTATTGGTTTATGATCTGTGTTACTTATTTGTTAAAAACAATGTTTCTGATTGTCTTCCCCCCACACACTTATGGGCTATCTCTTCAAACGACTTTATTTGACCTAAAGCGTATAATTGATTTACATAAATAAGCCCCTTTTCATCCAAAAGAGTGAATCTTTAATTTTAAGGAATTCTTTAAGTGCTTTATTCGACCATAATGAAGTAAAGTCAAATCTCCATGTGATTTTAAACATTTTTTAAGTTCCTCCCATACTTAATTATCTAGATATGCATGGGTGTAGTGAGTATCCCAGCTTCCAAAATCTCAAAAATATCCTTATAACGACCCATTAGGGTATGTTCACACTACAGTGTGTGAATGGAATCTCCGCTCGCTGAATTCAGTGAGCGAAGATTCAGACTGGCAGCCGGCGGTGGCGGTAGGACCGGGCGGCACTGAGCCGTCACCATTGACAGCTATGCAGTGCTCGCGGACTTCCGTGCAAAGAATGAACATGTTCTTTCTTTGGGCGGAACAATTTCATTGGCGCTGAAATTCCGCAGTGTGAACGGCTCTCGCGGAAACCCATTCACATTAATGTTAAGTTCACACCGCGGAATTCGGCTCTCGGAGTTCCGCCCGTGGAATTCGGCTTGCGGAATTCCGCCCGTGGATTTCCGCGGGAATTCCGTAGTGTGAACATACCCTTAGAGAGAAAAAATAGGACTACATTTTCCCTCCTTCTCATAATAGTCTGCAATTTTAGTGCTAAAAAGTACCTAAAAAAAAAAAAAAAAGTGCCCAACCCCCATCGTGCTCAGCTAACGTTAAAGAAACATATTTCATTCTCGTGCTTTCCTGCCCCAAAGTAGTGAATTTAATAAAGAAATAAGAGCTTGGAACCATTTTTCTGATATCCATACAGTATAGAAACATAGAATGTGTCGGCAGATAAGAACCAATTGGCCCATCTAGTCTGCCCAATAATCTGAATCCTATCAATAGTCCCTGGCCCTATCTTATATGAAGGATAGCCTTATGCCTATCCCATGCATGTTTAAACTCCTTCACTGTATTTGCAGCGACTAGTGTTGCTCACGAATATTCGCAATTCAAATTTTAATCGTGAATATAGCATATTCGCGAATTTGCAAATATTGCAAATATAGCACTATATATTCATAATTACGAATATTCGCTTTTTTTGCGCATATGTGAAAATTTGTGCGCATATGCGCAAATTTGCGAATATTGAGCCCTCCCTTCATTAATGGTATAGAGAACTGTGACTAGTGCATCAACTCTGTGATTTTTTGCCCAATAAAACCAATAGGCTAATTGTGGTCTATGGGGATCTCACTGCATGTAAGATAAGCAGGACCGTCTCGGCAGTACAGTGGGATGGGAAACCGTCACTGGTTCGAGTCCCAGGGTGGACAGTGTTACAGTGTTGTGGTTAAACTTTACTTTCCTGGAAAAGCTGCTGAGTTGCCCATAGCAACCAATCAAATTGCTTCTTTCATTTTTCAGAGGCCTATTCAAAAATGAAAGAAGCGATCTGATTGGTTGCTAAGTATATAGTAAACATTCATATATGTGGTCAATATATAGTATACATTCATATATATGGGGGTAAGTATATAGTATACATTCATATATATGGGGGTCAGTATATAGTATACATTCATATATGGGGGTCAGTATATAGTATACATTCATATATATGGGGGTCAGTATATAGTATACATTCATATATATGGGGGTCAGTATATAGTATACATTCATATATATGGGGGTCAGTATATAGTATACATTCATATGTGTGGTCAGTATATAGTATACATTCATATATATGGGGGTCAGTATATAGTATACATTCATATATATGGGGGTCAGTATATAGTATACATTCATATATATGGGGGTCAGTATATAGTATACATTCATATGTGTGGTCAGTATATAGTAAACATTCATATATATGGGGGTCAGTATATAGTATACATTCATATATATGGGGGTCAGTATATAGTATACATTCATATATATGGGGTCAGTATAAAGTATACATTCATATATATGGGGGTCAGTATATAGTATACATTCATATATGGGGGTTAGTATATAGTATACATTCATATATATGGGGTCAGTATATAGTATACATTCATATATATGTGGTCAGTATATAGTATACATTCATATATATAGGGGTCAGTATATAATATACATTCATATATGGGGGTCAGTATATAGTATACATTCATATATACGGGGGTCAGTATTTAGTATACATTCATATATATGTGGTCAGTATATAATATACATTCATATATATGGGGGTCAGTATATAGTATACATTCATATATATGGGGTTTCAGTATATAATATACATTCATATATATGGGGGTCAGTATATAGTATACATTCATATATATGGGGGTCAGTATATAATATACATTCATATATGGGGGTCAGTATATAGTATACATTCATATATACGGGGGTCAGTATATAGTATACATTCATATATATGTGGTCAGTATATAGTATACATTCATATATATGGGGGTCAGTATATAGCAGTGATTCCCAACCGCGGTGCCGCGGCACACGTGTGTGCCGTTCAGCACTGCCCGTGGTGCCGCTGGATTTTGCCGTGATTTTTTTTATTTTTTACTATTATTTTTTTTTAAATGTCCCGCCCCGGCCTGACGGCGCAGGGGGGAAGGGAAGTCTGCGTGCGCACTGCGCACACAGCGTCCCCCTCTATCTCCTGCGTTTCCTGTGTTCCCCTCCGTCCCCTGCGTCTGCCGCGTGACCCGTGTTCCCCTCCTTCCCCATCTGTTCCCTGTGTCCCCCGCATCCCCCTCCTTCACTCTCCGTCTCCTGTGTCCCCCTCCGTCCCCCTCTCCCTTGCGGCGCAGTGAGCCGGATATGGTGCCCTGGGGCGGAACGAGCTGCACCAGCGCCGTACTCCCGTGCCTCCTGTGGAACTGCAAGCTGTGCGGGCCGGCTTGCTTAAGGTACCGTACCCTTTCCACCCCTCTGTTCACCTTCTCAACCCTGTCTAAATCCCCCCACCGTCACCCAGGTCCACACTCTACCCCTCCCCCCCGACCCCGTCACTCATGTCCACCCCCCCTGTCAGCCACGTCTGCCTTGTTTACCTCCCTGTCCATCTCTATCACCCATGTCCACCCCCCCCTGTCAGCCATATCTGCCTTGTTTACCTCCCTGTCCATCTCTATCACCCATGTAATCCCTCCCTGTCACCCATGTAATCCCTCCATGTCACCCATGTAATCCCCCCCTGTCATCCATGTCCACCCTCCCTGTCACCCATGTCCACCCTCCAGTCACCCATGTGCACCCCCCCAGTCACCCATGTCCACCCCCCAAGTCACCCATGTCCACCCCCCCAGTCACCCATGTCCACCCCCCCTGTCACCCATGTCCACCCCCCGTCACCCATTTCCACCCTCCCTGTCACCCATGTCCACCCTCCCTGTCACCCATATCCACCCCCCCAGTCACCCATGTCCACCCCCCCAGTCACCCATGTCCACCCCCCCAGTCACCCATGTCCACCCCCCCGTCACCCATGTAATCCCTCCCTGTCACCCATGTAATCCCTCCCTGTCACCCATGTAATCCCCCCCTGTCACCCATGTAATCCCCCCTGTCACCCATGTCCACCCCCTCAGTCACCCATGTAATCCCTCCCTGTCACCCATGTAATCCCTCCCTGTCACCCATATAATCCCTCCCCGTCACCCATGTAATCCCTCCCTGTCACCCATGTCCACCCCCCTGTCACCCATGTCCACCCCCCGTCACCCATATCCACCCCCCCTGTCACCCATGTCCACCCCCCCTATCACCCATGTCCACCCCCCCTGTCACCCATGTCCTTCCTCCCTGTCACCCATGTCCACCCTCCCTGTCACCCATGTCCACCCTCCCTGTCACCCATGTCCACCCTCCCTGTCACCCATGTAATCCCTCCCCCGTCACCCATGTAATCCCTCCCCCGTCACCCATGTAATCCCCCCCGTCACCCATGTAATCCCCCCCGTCACCCATGTCCACCCCCTGTCACCCATGTCCACCCCCACTCTGTCACCCATGTCCACCCTCCTGTTCACCCATCTGTCCCTTTGTTACCCCAGTCCACCCTTCTCTGTCACTCCTGTCCCTCTTTTACCCCCTTGTCCACCCCTCTGACCCCCTGTCTCCCCTCCCCACCCTCCTGTCACCCATGTCCACCCCCTGTCCACCCCTCTGTCACCCCTATGCCCCCGTCACCCATGTTCACTCTTCTACACCCATCTATCACCCTTGTACACCTCTCTACACCCCTCTGACACCCATTTACACTTCTCTACAACCCTCTGTCACCCATGTACACCCATCTGTCACCCATGTACACTACTCTGTACCCCTCTGCCACCCATGTACACTCCTCTACACACCTGTCACCCATGTCCACCCCCCCTGTCACCCATGTCCACCCCCTCAGTCACCCATGTCCACCCCTCAGTCACCCATGTAATCCCTCCCTGTCACCCATGTAATCCCTCCCTGTCACCCATGTAATCCCTCCCTGTCACCCATGTCCAACGCCCCTGTCACCCATGTCCACCCTCCCTGTCACCCATGTCCACCCTCCCTGTCACCCATGTCCACCCTCCCTGTCACCCATGTCCACCCTCCCTGTCACCCATGTAATCCCTCCCCCGTCACCCATGTAATCCCTCCCCCGTCACCCATGTAATCCCTCCCCCGTCACCCATGTAATCCCTCCCCCGTCACCCATGTAATCCCTCCCCCGTCACCCATGTCCACCCCCCGTCACCCATGTCCACCCCCACTCTGTCACCCATGTCCACCCTCCTGTTCACCCATCTGTCCCTTTGTTACCCCAGTCCACCCCTCTGTCACTCCTGTCCCTCTATTACCCCCTTGTCCACCCCTCTGACCCCGTCTCCCCTCTCCACCCTCCTGTCACCCATGTCCACCCCCTGTCCACCCCTCTGTCACCCCTATGCCCCCGTCACCCATGTTCACTCTTCTACACCCATCTATCACCCTTGTACACCTCTCTACACCCCTGTCACCCATTTACACTTCTCTACAACCCTCTGTCACCCATGTACACCCATCTGTCACCCATGTACACTCCTCTATACCCCTCTGTCACCCATGTACACTCCTCTACACCCCTCTGTCACTCATGTACACTCCTCTACACCCCTCTGTCACCCATGTACACTCATAGGCGTGCGCACAGGGTGTGCCGGGTGTGGAGCAAAAGGGGCAGCTGCACCGGGCCCTGTAATTCCTGGGGGCCCAAAAGCAGCTCTCCCCTTTTGCCCCATAAAGCTGATAAACGCTGGCGGGCCAGGCGTCAGGGGCCCGGCCAAAATGTTAGTAGGAGTGGGCGGGGGGGCGGGTTTGCGCCGCACGCTACCTTTTTATGTTCGCCGCCGCCGTCACTCATTCCCAGGCAGCCAGTACCGCAATGGCTGTCTGGGAGATGGTCACGTGACGTGACGTGTGGTGCAACGTCACGGGCGGCATCATAGAGAAGAGCGGAGCATAGAGAGTCTCCCGCTCCTCTCAGTCCCCACACGGCCGCTTCCAGGATCAAGGCCGCAGCAAGGGACCCACCGCCGGGGGTATCCTCCCCTCACTTGCATAATCTGATAATCCCCTCCCCCGTACGTATCCTGTACTGATCCTGAGTTATATCCTGTATTATTCTAAAGAGCTGTACTCACTATTCTGCTGGTGAGGTCACTATGTACATATATTACATTACTTATCCTGTACTGATCCTGAGTTATATCCTGTATTATTCTAAAGAGCTGTACTCACTATTCTGCTGGTGAGGTCACTGTGTACATACATTACTTATCCTGTACTGATCCTGAGTTATATCCTGTAAATCTTTTATTAGAAAAATACAAATCATAACAAAACATAAACCAGCACAACTTTGCCATAACGGAAAACAACAACATGAAATAACATAAACCCAAACTTTACATTTAAATAAAAGAACAAAAATCCTGCCTAACCGGCCAGCCCAGCTTTCCTACTAGAACTAGAAATATTATAACTACACCTTTCATAGCCAAACAACACACTCATAAGAAACATAAATATAGCACTATTTCGCTTTAACTCAAAACACCCAAACTCGGGAAAAATCATACATTACAAATAGAAAACACAACAAGCACTCACACTGCACACCATGTTTTTTTTTTTAAATAATAATAATAATTATAATAATAATAACAACACTATACCACACTCACACATGCACACATATATATCCATATATTAACTACATTTAACCAAGAAACCAAAAATAAATAAATAAATAAATTAAATTCAACTCAAAATACCCAAACTCGGGAAAATATCACAGAAAACACAATACACACATGCTTACACACATCTTTACTACATACTACATATATAAACCAAAGAAAATAAATCCACAACGGGATACTAAAGAAACATTACTACAAAAACAAAACTGGTTCGACTGCCATGTCTATCTCTACTATAAATACTATATACTTAAAAAAAAAAAAAAATAATAATTTTTTTTTATAATAATATAACATTATACATACTATATACATAACTAACTATATACACTACTATGTACAATACTATACACAAACTATATACACCTATAAATAAACAGAAAACACACCTACAAATATAAAAGAACATTCTACACTAAACTGACCCTTCACCCACACCACCCGCCCTCCTGTACATGGGTCAGAGTTTTTTCCATACAGTTCATAGTCCTCAATGTCCAGTCCACAACTGACCCATGCCAGGTCCACCAAAAGAAAAGACCACCACCACCCACAAATATACCCTCCCAACCAACTTAACCATTACCAGCTTTAACATACATAAGCAAACAATACAACCCACTTTAGGCCCAAGTTCGGTGCCTGTAAGCCCTTCATAACCATAGCATCTGAAAACAAAACAAAAAGCTAGGGTGCACATGCATTAGCCCACCACCAGGAAGAAGGAAGGCAATCCTGATACATACAAAATGTATATTCTTTCCCTAACTGCACCCTACCTCTCACCCTACCATTATCCCTAAAGATAAACTGACCCTAGTTGACTCCAGCCGATGGAAGCGCCCACCCGGTTGTAGACCCTTATATTAAAGGGACAATGAAGCAGGAAATGGTCCATGCTTTCCAGCATGTCCCCGCACTCTTCTCGGGGACATCCCCGGTCATCAGATCTCCTGCACTTCAAATTGTCCCTCACATATAGCTTCCCCTGAAAGCAGCGCCAGGCCAAGTCCCAAAACTTCTGGGGGATCCTTTTCATATTTAAGAGATACAACCCCACCCTCAGATCCCGACCTGTGCAGTCCCTGAGCGCCAGAGGCTTCTGGAAGTGGGTCAACAGAACCCGTTTGTCAAGGAACTGCCTTGACTGGGTCCTGATCTCCCACACTCCCAGACCCCACCGACGTATCGCCTTCAGAGTCGGGGTAGCGTAAGCCGGAAGATGCCCATGGGGCGTACGGAGGTCCTTCACTTGCCCTCCTGTCTCCCATTCCTGGAAGAAAGGCCGAAACCATTCCCTGCAGGAGAGTACCCACGGAGGAGCCCTCTCTGACCAGAGGTTTGAAATGTTAGCTTTCAAGAAGGTGTTTGTTAAGAACACCACAGGGTTTACCATAGATAAACCCCCTAGTCTCCTTGTGCGGTACGGAACCTCTCTCTTGACTAGGTTCATCCTGTTCCCCCATAACAGTTGGAAAAACAGGCTGTAGATCCTAGTGTAGTAGGCATCTGGCAAGATACATACACTGCCAAGATAGATAAACAAGGGGAGCAGGATACGATTTGATCAGGTGTACCCTTTCCCTGAGGGTCATAGACCAACCCTTCCACTGATCCACCCTATGAGTGGCATCCTGTAGCTTACCATCCCAGTTTTTGGTGGGATAATCATCCTGGCCGAATGTGATGCCCTGAATTTTTGCTGAGTCTTGGGGCCCTGGGAGGGTGTCCGGGAGATCAAAAGTGGGATCTCCCCCTCCCAGCCAGAGACTTTCACACTTATCCCGGTTGATCTTAGACCCGGATGCCTCCGAGTAGCGTTCCACCTCCGGCATCACCACATCGACCTCCTCTCTCGAGGACACGAAAATGGTGACATCATCAGCGTACGCCACCACTCTCTGGGCGACATCCAGTTCCGCCAGACTCATCCCGACTCCCGCCAACGGCCCACAATCTACCCTCCGGACGTAGGGATCAATTGCGAACACGTATAAAACCGGGCTCAAAGGACAACCCTGACGGACTCCGGACCCCACCTCAAAAGAGCGGCCAGACCACCCGTTCACCAGCGGGAAACTCTCTGCCCCTGCATATAAGGTCTTAAGCCAATTAATAAAAGCACACGGTAAGCCATATCTCAGGAGGACGGACCAGAGGTACTCGTGGTTCACCCGATCAAATGCTTTGGCCTGATCCAGGGACAGCAAGTACCCCTTCCAGAGACCTGCACTACTCCGCTCCACTGCCTCCCGGACACCGAGAACAGCACTTAAGGTGCTTTGGCCTGGAACAGAGCAGTGCTGGGCCCCCGAAAGGAGCCGGGGTGCAAACTTCACCAGCCGATTAAACAGTATCTCTGCCAGAAGCTTCCTGTCCGTATTGAGAAGAGCTATGGGCCTCCAATTCTCAATATGGCTGGGATCTTTACCCTTTGAGAGAAGAATCAGGGCTGACCTCCTCATTGACTTCGGCAGAGTGCCCGAGGAGAGACACTCATTGAATACCTCAGTCAAGAGGGGAGCTAAAGACTCCTTAAAGGTCTTGTACCACTCGGATGTTAAGCCATCCGGACCTGGTGACTTTTTGGGGGCAAGCCCCTCAATCGCCAGTCTCACTTCCTCTTCCCTGATTTTTTTTGCCAAAACATCAAGAGAGGGGTCTACCCCTGGCTCAGGAATGGTTTCAGCCAGGAAAGCCGACATCCCGTCTCGATCTAGATCCTTCCTTCCCAAGAGATGCGAGTAGAAGGATCTGACGACCTCCAAGATCCCTGATCTGGACCGATTCAGAGATCCTGTACTATCAATCAGTCCTGAAATGACTTTACTACTCACTGACATCTTACAGTTTCTGTAAGGGTCGGGCGAGCGGTACTTCCCGAAATCCCTCTCAAAAAACAAAGATGCGTGCCTATCGTACTGACACCTCATCAGCAAGGACTTCACTCTGGAGATATCCTCCCGGCTACCTCCAGTCGAGACGAGAAGCTCGAGTTTCCTCCTCAGTCCCTGATACAGGCGATACCTATTCAGGGACCTGAGGCTCGAGAGCTGGCGGAAGAACCCCGCAACCCGCTTCTTGAATATCTCCCACCACTCTGACTTACTACTACATAGGCCCAGTAAAGGTACCTGACTCTGAAGAAAATCCTCAAAGGACTGTCTTACCTCTGCTTCCTCCAGGAGGGACGAATTCAGCTTCCAATAACCTTTACCCATCCGAGGGGTCTCTGAAACATTCAGGGAAAACAAAATCATACAGTGATCGGAGAACTCCACCTCAACCACGGACACTGCAGAAGAGACAGCTTCCTCCTTCAAATAAAACCTGTCTATTCTAGACCTGCAGCTACCTCGATGATAGGTGAAACCCGCGTGGCCTGAGGGGCTCCGGATGTGGGCGTCCTCTAGGCGAGCTACCCTAACTATGCTATTGAGAGCTATGCTATCATAAGCCAACCGATCATTGGAGCCTCTCCTATCTTGGGACCTTTTGACAGTATTGAAATCCCCTCCAAAGATCACCTGTCGGCTTGTAAAAAGAAAGGGCTTAATCCTCATAAAGAGATCTTTGCGGCCCCACTTGGTTTGTGGGGCGTAGATGTTAATAAGCCGGAGCTCTTGCCCCTTCATGAGGACATCTAAGATCAGGCACCTCCCCATTTCTAACTCAATAACCCGTCTGCATTCAACAGGAGCGGTAAAAAGGACCGCCACCCCACTATACGGCTCAGCCGCAAGAGACCAGTGGGAGGGGCCACGCCTCCACTCTCTCCTGGCTTTTACCAGAGAGGCAAGATCTGACAACCTGGTCTCCTGCAGATACAAAATATCGGCTTCAACACGGCCGAGAAAATCAAAGGCTGCGAATCTAGCCGTATCAGACTTTATACTGGCACAGTTAATAGATGCCAGTGTCAATGGGGTGAGTGCCGCCATCATGGGTGATTGAGATAGACGGCCCTAACCCCCTCATTTTTGTTTCTTCTTTACCCCCTCATCCCCAGATGAGGAGGCTTCCTTGTCTTTGGACCGTTTTTTTGATTCTGACTGGTCCATTTTATAATCCCCATCTCCGCCTGGCTCCGATTTGGCCCCATCCCCTGCGGAAATTGCCCCATCAGGACAGGGCCCAGTTCCCCCTGGAGGCTCCCCCACTTCAGGCACCCCATCCCTGACCCCCCCCTTCAAGGAGGGGGAGGAGATGTCTTCAAGGACAGAGTACCGGTTAGACAGATCAATCAGAGGGGGGCAGGTAAGCTTCCGCTTGGGACCTGGTCCGCAGCACGGGGACTAGAGGGCTCCGACCTCTTCTTTCTCCCTTTACTGCCCTTCTTTTTTGGCCTCTCTTCACCCTCCTCATCCACACATTCACAGTGGGAGGAATCGGAAAGATCGGCCTTGCTGCCCTCTTCTTTACAGATTCTCCCCATTTCCTCTTCCAGCACATTCTCCCCCAGGGTCTCAGCAGTTTCAGGACTAACCTCAGGAGCAGGGCCAGAAGCTACCCCTGCCACATGGGAACTCTCCAGTTCCCTGCTCCTTCTCCGATTAGCCTCCCGCCTCAGCCTGGCGGGACTTTTCCTCTTCACTGACCCTGTTGCACCTTCACCCGCACCCGTGCCCTCCCCAGCTGAGGCAACGTTACTGCTCTCCCCAGCCAAGGTGACCGTCGCACGGGCAAAGGCGCTAGGACAACGGCTGAAAGGGTGTCCTAAGACACCACACAGATGACACCTGATCTGCCTACAGGATGCGGCAAGATGACCTACCCCACCGCACAGTGCACAGACCTGCACGGTACAGGCTGCGCTAAAGTGAGTGGGGCTGCCACACCTGTGACAGACCTTGGGCTGCCCCTGGTAGAAAACTTGGATTCTGTCTCTCCCAAGAAAAGCAGCTGATGGGATGTGGGCAACAGTGCTCCCCGAACGCTTCAGTTTGACGGAAAACGTCCAGGCCCCAGACCAGATCCCATGTTCGTCATAGTTCTTTTTTGGCATGTCCGTCACATCCCCATATCGGCTAAGCCAGATCATAATGTCATAGCAAGATAGTGACTCGTTACGTGTCAAAACGGTCACTTTCTTGGCCAGATTCTGACGGGATATCGCCTTTACGGCGAAATCACGCCAGCCGGGCTCGCTTTTCACCACCTCATAATTCGACCAGAAAAGTTCCAGACCCTCTGGCCGAACAAAGCTGATGTCAAACTCGGAAGTACCATAGGGGTGGATCAGGGCAAAGATGTCACTTGCCCTGAATTCCATCCGGAGGAGGAGCTCAACCACCTTACCCCGAGGCGGACGTGCATTTTCGCCCCTCCACACTAAACGGACCACATTCCTACGGCCACTTTCCTGGCCGGATGTCGGGAGGGACCAGACCACCTCCCCGTTTTGTTCTCGGAAGGCGCCTAAGCCATGTCTTTCTATCCAAAAAGACAGGTCAACCTCACCCCTCCCCTCTACATGGATTGACCTGTCTCCCCTACGTAGAGCCTCCAGGAGGCGCTGTTGCAAGTGACCCCCAGAGCCAGACGGAGATGGGGATCCCCCTGATCCCCCGGCAGTGACGCTGGCATAGCTTCTCTGAGAAGCAGCCACTACCGGGGGGGCAGTCGAACCAGGAACTGACCCAGAGGCCAAACCTGGACCCTTATTCTTAACAGCCATAACACCTCTCTCTGTCATTCCACTACCACTCCTCACCTGTATTTCACTAGCACCCCTCTCTTGGACTACACTTGCACCCCTCTCTTGCACTCCTCTTGCACCCCTCTCTTGCACACTACTTGCACCCCTCTCTTGCACACTACTTGCACCCCCCTCATCAACACTGCTACCACAACTCCTCCCATGCACACCACTATAACTCACATTCTGCACATTACCATTTTTATTCACATTTTTCCTTTCACTTTCACTCTTGCGTTCACTCTCCCTTGGAGTGTTACAGACTGGGCTGGCTGGGTCTTTTGCTTCATGTTTAAGGGTTGCCGGTTTCAGGATTGGTGCTGCATAGTTCTTTCTTCCTGTGTCTTTGGGTGCAGACACAGGCTCCGCCTCTGAAATGGGTGGCCACTCCCCCTCACAAAAAGACTGTCCCTCCGGACTAACTCCCGCTACAGCTGATGTGCAGGGAACCTCCCACTTTATAGCGGAGTGCCCCCTGGCGCCAGAACCAGTATCAACCACGCCACCTAGGGGACCGCCCCCTGAACCAACAAGGTCCAGCGCCCGGACACTCCCCCCCCCCCCTCACAGGAGAGTGCCCTGCGGTGCCAGGACCTGTACCGCCCACTTCAACCAGGGGACCGCCCCCCGAACGGGTGAATCTGCCGCCATTTTCCGGTGCCTGGACACCCTCCCCCCTCACAGGAGGGTGCCCTTTTTTTTCTATAGCACCCGCGGCCATTTTGGGTGCGCTACTGTATCCCCCATGCTGGCCCCGCTCCACTACAGAAACGGGGTCTGGCAGATTGGGGGACCCAGCACCCTTTTCAGCCGACCCAGACTGCTGGAAGGGAGAAAAGACAAACTTAACTCCTTGTGTCTTCTTCCTCTTCTTGCCCTTTCCTTTCTTCTTCTTCTTCTTTCCCTTCTCCTCTGGGCCCAAATCATCCCCGAAGGAAAAGTTTTCCAGACGGGTGGGGGACTCCTGCATAACAATTGCCCGCAGGAGACCCCCATCTGCCAAGCCGCTTCCATCACTGCAGTCACTGCCGTCATCATCATCATCATCCTCCTCACTGGAGGGAGGTAAGGCCACCTGAGCCGGGTTTACATAGTCCCCACTGAGGGTAAGTGGGGGGTCTGGGGTAACAGTAGTGGTGGTACACACAGGTCCAGTATCCATATCCCCCTCACTCTAATCCCCCTCCTCACCTCCCTCCATCTCTTCCTCCTCACTCTGGCAGTCATCTTGGTTACTCACTTGTCCTGAGACCTTCATGCTGGAGAAACTATCCTTGTTCACAAGTCTCTCGCTGAGTATACCACCTCCCTCCACAATGTCCGATCTCAGCCTCACAATCTCATCCACCTGTTTCTTCAGAGCTCTCACCTTGGTGGAAAATGCTGCCCTCTTGGTCTTTGCTGCATTGTTTGCTTGGTAGCTGGAGGGGCAAGCTGTGCATAACTAGCTTGCCCCCTGACTGGTGAGCAGTTAAGGGGTTAAGAAATATACAGGCAATGTTTTTTAGCCCCCTCCCCCGCCTGTAAAAACTTGTTGCTAACTATAGTGGTATGTCCCATGGGTGGGGGGGAAGGAGTGCACCAATCAGGGGTCTAATAGTTTCCCGGGCTTTCAGGGGCCCTCCCCTGGGTATTTATAGCTGTGGTGCCTCCCTTTCCCCCTCAATCTGCCCAGGACCCGGAGTTTTGACTGCTGGCTGGTATGTGTCTGCCCCTTATTTGTGGCCTGGATGGAGCAGATGGGTGAGGGCTGGCATGCTCCCTTGTGGCTGAGCTGGCCTCCCCTCCTGTTGCACCCTTGGCGGGTTCAGGAGGCTGGCGGACCTCTTATCAGTCCTGCCCTCCTTTCCCACTGTAATCCCTTTGAGCCCTGTCCCGTTCTTTTGCCCTCTCCCCTGCCTGTACTTTGATCCCTCTCTCCTGGGTGCTCCTGGAGCAGGCTCTGATTACCTACTTGCCCCGTCCGTCTCTTTTTTCCCCCCTGTTGCGGTCCCCTTCGTCTGCCTCCCCCCCCCCCCTGTTGCGGTCCTTACCATAACCCCCCCTCCCGCCTGTTTGTCCCCTCTGCTCTGGAGGTGGCGGCCCCTGGGTGGCTGCTGCTGTTTTAACCCCCTTTAACGTTTGCGCAAATGGACGTTTATTAACGTCCATTTGCGCGTCCCCAGCTATAATCCGCGCTCACATAGTGAGCGCGCATTATAGCTGTTGGGTCCCAGTTGCTATTAGCGACCAGGACCCCTGATAATGCCGGACATCGCCGATCTGGCAGATGTCCGGCATCACCTTTTCAGACGCGGCGATCAAAGTCATCGCCGCGTCTGAAAATGTAATTGAACGCATCCCGGCTGCTCAGCGGGCTGATTGGGACCATCGCGATAAAATCGCGATGTCCCGATCAGCTGGGACGCAGCAGGAGGGTCACTCACCTGCCTCCTGCGCGTCCGCTCCTCAATTGATTGCTCCAAGCCTGAAATTCAGGCTTGAGCAATCAATCATTGATAACACCGATCATTGCCATGTTACTACATGGCAAGTGATCGGTGTCAGGTTCAGTGTGTGCAGTGTTATAGCTCCTAGGGGAGCTATAGCATTGCAAAAAAAAAAAAAAAAACTGTTGAAGTATTTGAATAGTTAAGTTAATAAAGATCTTTTAACCCTTGCAATTTTACACGTTTGATCACCCCCCTTTTCCACATCATAAAATAAAATAAAAAATAAAAATTAATAATAAAAAAAAAAAAGAAAAAGAAAAGAAAAGAAAAATACCATAATAGTAATGATAAAAAATTAAAATCTATAAATAAAATAATAATACATAAAATACTGTATATTACAACAACATACACGTGTGGTATCGCCACGTGCCTACATGTCCGTAGTATAAAAAAATAAATAAATTCATTAATTAATTAAAAAAATTAATTAATAAATATAGTCATTTAAGGCGCTCCGTCTATGGCGTACGTGTATAATATAAAAAAAAAAAAACATTACAAATTTATTAATTAATGAATAAAATACATAAATAAGTAATATTACTTGAATAAATAAATTTCACAGTCCAAAATAGCGTATTTTTGACCCCTTTTTATACCGTAAATATGAAAAACAGCGATCTCAAACTCTGATCGAAACGACAATGGTACTGCGGACAGCTTCAGATCACAACGCCAACTATATGAGCACTCATACCGTCCCCACTCCATTGCCCGGCTCCTTACCCCCACCACACTAGCACTCCCCCCCTGCCCACTGCTGCTGCTGCCCCTCCCCCTTTTTCCTCGTGCTCTTCCAGTGCTCCCCATGGTTCTTGCATCCATTGCGCCCCCCCCACGCCTCCCCATCACCTCTCTGCCCCGAGTTCCCAACCCCCCCCTTCCCCCACTGCTGCCACTGCTGTCCTCCTTCCTCCTGCCTCTCCAATGCCCCCCGTGGAGGGGTAGGGAGTGCTCCCCTGATTTCGTGTTGCTCTTCCCCCCTCTGGGGCCGGATGGGGGCATAGACGTATTTGTCGCCGCTCTCGCTCTGGTCCTGGGGGGCGGCACAGGCGGTGTTTTTTGGGCCTTCTGTTCACCTGCGGGGAGTAGGTGTTTCGGTTCTTCCCGCAGGGTTCTCCCTCAGAGTCCTCTACTGCTGTTTTCCCGGCGTGGTTTCCGGCGCCGTTCCGTGCGGCGGCCGAGTGCCCGCGACCCGGCGGTCTCCAGCGTGCCTTGTCCCACGCCTGCGGCGGTGGTGAAGTGGTTCCTCCCTCTGTTGTGCTTCTCCATTTTCTGGAATTGGTGAGTCTTCTGATGTGGGGCTTTGCCCCTTCCCTGGTTTGTGTGCTTATTGCTACGTCTGTGTAGTGTTCGTCCTTTTGTTCCCGTGTGTTTGTTGAGTTTGGGTCTCGGATATGGGTGTATATCTGTGTTGGTCTCTGGTTGTGAGTTGGGTACGTCTCTTCTTGACGGGGTGCTTTGGTAGGGTATCATTTTCTGCGGTGCGCGCTTGGGTGTGTGGTCTTTTGGCCTTACGCTCTAGGTGGCCGGGGTTTTGCTGACTTAGCTCCCGTAGGCATGTTCCTTTTCCTGAATCGGTGGCTGCCACCCAGTCACGGTTTTGTTTCTTTGGGTTTTCTCCCCCTTTGTTTGGTTTATCTCTCCATCTTAAGTTGTAGTCTCTCTCCGCTGCTCCATTGTCCTAGTATATTTGTCTGCTGTTTTTTCCTGTTTCGCCCAATCTCATGTAGGCATGGGACTCCTGTATGTCGTGCTGGGTGCTTTGGCTGATGTGGCGGAGGGTAGGTTTCGCTTGAGTCTCTGGGGGTAGGTTTTGCTTGTGTCTCCGTTTGTCTTGCCTGTGTGGTTTCTTCTGTTCGTGGTGGTATTCCGGAGGGTGATTCTCCTGTGCTCTACACTTGTTGGGGTGTGGTTTGTTGCTGCAAGGCTGACATGCAAATTTGTGAAGCGTCCATATTTTGTGCTCGCTTCGGCAGCATGTATGTTAAAATTGGAACGATTTTGAGGAGATTAGCATGTCTTCCGCATGCCTTGTTGGCCTTGGTTTGCTGCTTTCCTATGGTCATGGAGTAATTGCGTTTTCTCTGTTTTGGTTTCTTCAGGGCTCGCTATGTGCCCCGGTTCCGGTCCTTGCTGGTTTACTGAATGTTCCACGTGGAATGTGGTTCAGGGCGGAGTTTTTTCCTGCAGGTTGTCTCTGGCCGCCGAGGGTGTGTGGTATCTGTGCCCCCGCATATGTGCCCCTGGTGCACTAAGGGCTGACGTTCCGGTTGGTTGGGTTTTTTTCAGGCGTGATGCAGTGGACAGGCCTGCTTTCAGTCCCCCGTTGCAGCTCATGGAGAGCTCGCTCTGTTCCCGGGTGTGGCTGGTTTGGTTGGTTGTTGGTGTGGTGTTTTGGTTTTCCAGTGGTGCTGCAGGGTGGTTTACTACTGGGTGTCTTGGTAGTCAGTGGGTTTCTGCCATGCTTGGGTTTTTTGTTTGTGCTTTTTCCTTTGGTGTTGGTTGTGGGACTTTGGGTGCTTGCTTCAGCAGTTCATGTTCTAGGATTGTAACGGTACTGTGTGGGTTGGCGTGGCCCCTGTGCTTGATTGCGCTATAATTTGGTGATGCTTTTCTTTTTTGGGTGTGATTTGAGTGATCGGGGGCGTTTTGTCGGTCTGACATTTGGGGCGTTGTCACTGTTATTATTTCTTTCTTTCGGCTTTCTTCCTGCGCTCGGCTTGTTGCACCTAGTGCTTCGCTGTTTGGAGATAAGGTTTATTTTGCGGCTGTACTCCCTGGGGTCGGTATTGGGTGTTGACGCTTTGTCCCGTTCTCTGGCAGTGGTTCCGGAGGTTGCTCCCTCGGGTGGAGTCGGAAGGTTTGCTCATGTGGCTGTGGAATGGGAGACCACCTCGGGTTCGGGTCCCGGGGTAGGACTGAGTGATACAGTTGTGGTTAAATTTTCGGCCTGTGGGTCATCGTGGAGATTGGTGTATTTCTTGGTCCGCTTTAGTGGCTCCTGCGACTTGGTCGCACTCACGGTGAGGCGCTTGCGAGTAGTTGGGGTTGGTGTGGAGGCCGGGATGTCTACAGTCAAGGAGGGTCCCGAAGGTTCCAAGTGTGTCTGTGGATAGGGGTTTTGTTTTTTGTACCTACAAGGTTCTGCTGTTTGACTTCCTATTTCGTTTGGTTAGGCTGTGATAAAATAAGTTAACTGCTGTGTCTCCTATCCAAGGACGTTCGAGATTTGGGCTGTATTCTGCATGTATCCAATTAACATTCTTAGTATGTGACGCTGGGTATCTTCACCTGTTCATGTGAATCACCTACTACTCAGTGCAAAAAAAAAAAAAAAAAAAAGGGTGCTTTCCCACTGTGCTGCGATCCAGTGGGGTGAGGTTGCCGCATGACGGGGGGTGATTTTTCTTTTCTGCTTTGCGGTTGGTGGGATGTTGGTGTATACCTAGGGGCTGGGCCCGTGAGCGGGTGGCCTTGCTGTCGGCGACCATTTTTTCCTATCAGTTTTTGGGTCGCTTGGTGGCGGCTGTGGGTCGGATTTTTGGTTGTCGCTTTTGCGTCGTTTTTTCTGATCCGAGGTTTTGCGCTGGCTTTTTTCGGGGCTAGGTGGATGGGGCACTTTCTTTCTCCTCGTCTCCTTCCATGACACTTGGGTGTCTGATGTGTTTTTTGGGTGCCTATTTTGTGCGTTTTCAGGTCCGTCGGTCCGAGATTGCTTAGGCGATCTGGGACACACAGCTTGTGCTGCATGAGGGTCCACGAATGACTGTTTTTTCCTGTTGTCGTCCTATTGTTGATTGGACTGCGGTGGGGGCCTCCCCCCCCCACCTCTTTTTCTTTTATGCTCCCCGCCCTCGATTGTCTGTTTTGGGTTTTGGCTTCTCTTTGTAGGAGGGGGTGTTGTGAGTTTGGGATTCGCTCTCTTTTTGTGTCGGTGTCGGCGGAGAGGGCTCAGTTTCCGGAGAGGGTAGCGCAGCGCGTGGGGCGCGGGCGATCTGCTTGTTGCGTTGCTATTTTCGCCCAGTTTGATGTTTCCCACATGTGTTTTTGTTTTGCGAGCGGCTTTCCGCAAGGTGGTGCGAGTGCTGCGGCACTCTTCGGTGTATGGGCGAGTCTGAGAAATGAGTTCACACAAGAGTTAGTGAATACAAAAAAAATAAAAATTACAAAAAATAAAATAAAATGCAAAAACATAGGACCTGGCGGCAGGTACCTCGGATTTCCTGGAGAGGTTATGTGTTGGGAGAATTTCCTGGAGAGGAAATGTGTTGGGCGACTTTCCTGGAGAGGAAATGTGTTGGGTGTGTTCGGGGGGCTGAGTTGGCCCCAGGTGTTGGCTATCCAGTATCTCTTGGGTGGACGGTGAAAGCGGGGTCAACCCGGGGTAGACCTCCACACAGGACAGTGTGGCAGCACCTCTTGGGTTGGCAAGAAGCCAATCGGTGTCTTTGTTACAGTTAAATTGTTATTTATATAAGTAATTTTATAAATAAAGCTGTGGCCGATCCCCACCCACGGAAAAGTTGAATTGTTGTTGTGTCAGTTATTATTTAATTAATTATTGTAGTAAGGGGGAGGGGTAGTTATAGCCAGCTCGGAGCTAATTGGGTCTCAACAGTCTGGAGGGGCAAGCTGTGCATAACTAGCTTGCCCCCTGACTGGTGAGCAGTTAAGGGGTTAAGAAATATACAGGCAATGTTTTTTAGCCCCCTCCCCCGCCTGTAAAAACTTGTTGCTAACTATAGTGGTATGTCCCATGGGTGGGGGGGAAGGAGTGCACCAATCAGGGGTCTAATAGTTTCCCGGGCTTTCAAAGGCCCTCCCCTGGGTATTTATAGCTGTGGTGCCTCCCTTCCCCCCTCAATCTGCCCAGGACCCGGAGTTTTGCCCTCCCTCCCTCCCTTTTTGTATCTCTGTTTATTGTAAGTCACAGCTTGGCGGTAAGAAGACGGTGAAAGCGGGGTCAACCCGGGGTAGACCTCCACACAGGATAGTGTGGCAGCACCTCTCGGGTTGGCAAGAAGCCAATCGGTGTCTTTGTTACAGTTAAATTGTTATTTATATAAGTAATTTTATAAATAAAGCTGTGGCCGATCCCCACCCACGGAAAAGTTGAATTGTTGTTGTGTCAGTTATTATTTAATTAATTATTGTAGTAAGGGGGAGGGGTAGTTATAGCCTGCTCGGAGCTAATTGGGTCTCAACAGTCTTGCAAACTTCAGCTCCTCTCTGAGGCCTCTTAGTTGTTTTCCGAGCTGTTCATACTGAGCCATCTTGGCCTGGATTTTGGACCCAAAGCTGGCCAGGGATTCTTTGGGCCCCTTTACCCCCCATTGCTGGGGTTCTGAGGAAACAGGCTGGATATGGGGATATGATAAACGTATATAAGTATATTAATGGCCCATACAAAAAATATGGAGAAAAACTGTTCCAGGTTAAACCCCCCCAAAGGACGAGGGGGCACTCCCTCCGTCTGGAAAAGAAAAGGTTTAGTCTAAAGGGGCGGCACGCCTTCTTTACCGTGAGGACTGTGAATTTATGGAACGGTCTACCTCAGGAACTGGTCACAGCAGGAACAATTAACAGCTTTAAAACAGGGTTAGATACATTCCTGGAACAAAATAACATTAAAGCTTATGCAGAATTATAAAACTACATCCCTTTCCCTTATCCCCTTACATCCTTCCCTTCAATCCCCTGGTTGGACTTGATGGACGTATGTCTTTTTTCAACCATACTAACTATGTAACTTTGTAACTATGTAACTATGTAACTATGATGCAGACTTTCCACTCCGCTGCCTGGATGAGCTTCTGCTGGAAGCTTTGCAGCTCCCAGCTGAGGTCGGGGAGGGGGCCCCACATGGCTGTGGACCCTGGTGGATCTCCTCACCCCATCCTGACTACTGGCTGTTGCATTTTCCTTTGCACACCCCGCCAGCCGAGAACGGGGGGGGGGGTGGGGGTGCAAGATGAAGCCCCAGCTTCCCGGGGCTCCATAGCAGGAAAACCTACCCAGGTGTCTGCCACACACCTGGGGAGGGGTGGAAGAAAATCACTGCTTCTCTGGGAAACTCTGGAGCTCAGCAGAACACACCTTCTCTCCAGAGCTGTACTCACTATTCTGCTGGTGAGGTCACTGTGTACATACATTACATTACTGATCCTGTACTGATCCCGAGTGTGTGTGGGATGGGGGACCGGGGGGCCCCCCAAAAAAATTGCTTGCCCAGGGTCCAATCAAAATTAAAGACAGCCCTGTCCATTATACATACACTGTACAGCAATCATACATCCATTATACATACACTGTGTCTGTGACTGTACAACAATCATACATCCAATCCATTATTAATGGATTGGATGTATGATTGCTGTACAGTCACAGTGTATGTATAATGGAGGTATGATTGCTGTACAGTGTATGTATAATAGAGGTATGCTTGCTGTACAGTGTATGTATAATAGAGGTATGATTGCTATACAGTGTATGTATAATGGAGGTATGCTTGCTGTACAGTGTATGTATAATGGAGGTATGCTTGCTGTATAGTGTATGTATAATGGATGTATGATTGCTGTACAGTCAGTGTATGTATAATGGAGGTATGCTTGCTGTTCAGTCACAGTGTATGTATAATGGATGTATGATTGCTGTACAGTCACAGTGTATGTATAATGGATGTATGATTGCTGTACAGTTTATGTATAATGGAGGTATGCTTGCTGTACAGTGTATGTATGATGGATGTATGATTGCTGTACAGTCACAGTGTATGTATAATGGAGGTATGCTTGCTGTACAGTGTATGTATAATGGAGGTATGCTTGCTGTACAGTGTATGTATAATGGAGGTATGATTGCTGTACAGTGTATGTATAATGGAGGTATGATTGCTGTACAGTGTATGTATAATGGAGGTATGCTTGCTGTACAGTGTATGTATAATGGAGGTATGCTTGCTGTACAGTGTATGTATAATGGATGTATGATTGCTGTACAGTGTATGTATAATGGATGTATGATTGCTGTACAGTCACAGGGTATGTATAATGGAGGTATGCTTGCTGTACAGTGTATGTATAATGGATGTATGATTGCTGTACAGTCACAGTGTATGTATAATGGAGGTACGCTTGCTGTACAGTGTATGTATAATGGATGTTTGATTGCTATACAGTCACAGTGTATGTATAATGGATGTATGATTGCTGTACAGTCAGTGTATGTATAATGGATGTATGATTGCTGTACAGTGTATGTATAATGGATGTATGATTGCTGCACAGTGTATGTATAATGGAGGTATGCTTGCTGTACAGTGTATGTATAATGGAGGTATGATTGCTGTACAGTGTATGTATAATGGAGGTATGATTGCTGTACAGTGTATGTATAATGGATGTATGATTGCTGTACAGTGTATGTATAATGGATGTATGATTGCTGTACAGTGTATGTATAATGGATGTATGATTGCTGTACAGTGTATGTATAATGAATGTATGATTGCTGTACAGTGTATGTATAATGGATGTATGATTGCTGTACAGTGTATGTATAATGAATGTATGATTGCTGTACAGTGTATGTATAATGGAGGTATGCTTGCTGTACAGTGTATGTATAATGGATGTATGATTGCTGTACAGTGTATGTATAATGAATGTATGATTGCTGTACAGTGTATGTATAATGGATGTATTATTGCTGTACAGTGTATGTATAATGAATGTATGATTGCTGTACAGTGTATGTATAATGGAGGTATGCTTGCTGTACAGTGTATGTATAATGGATGTATGATTGCTGTACAGTGTATGTATAATGGATGTATGATTGCTGTACGATGTATGTATAATGGATGTATGATTGCTGTACAGTGTATGTATAATGAATGTATGATTGCTGTACAGTGTATGTATAATGGAGGTATGCTTGCTGTACAGTGTATGTATAATGGATGTATGATTGCTGTACAGTGTATGTATAATGGAGGTATGCTTGCTGTACAGTGTGTGTATAATGGAGGCATGCTTGCTGTACAGTGTATGTATAATGAATGTATGATTGCTGTACAGTGTATGTATACTGAATGTATGATTGCTGTACAGTGTATGTATGATGGAGGTATGCTTGCTGTACAGTGTATGTATAATGGATGTATGAGTGCTGTACAGACACAGTGTATGTATAATGGATGTATGATTGCTGTACAGTGTATGTATAATGAATGTATGATTGCTGTACAGTGTATGTATAATGGATGTATGATTGCTGTACAGTCACTGTGTATGTATTATGAATGTATGCTTGCTGTACAGTGTATGTATAATGGATGTATGATTGCTGTACAGTGTATGTATAATGGATGTATGATTGCTGTACAGTGTATGAATAATGGATTTATGATTGCTGTACAGTGTATGTATAATGGAGGTATGCTTGCTGTACAGTGTATGTATAATGGAGGTATGATTGTTGTACAGTGTATGTATAATGGATTTATGATTGCTGTACAGTGTATGTATAATGGATGTATGATTGCTGTACAGTGTATGTATAATGGATGTATGATTGCTGTACAGTGTATGTATAATGGATGTATGATTGCTGTACAGTGTATGTATAATGAATGTATGATTGCTGTACAGTGTATGTATAATGGAGGTATGCTTGCTGTACAGTGTATGTATAATGGATGTATGATTGCTGTACAGTGTATGCATTATGGATGTATGATTGCTGTACAGTGTATGTATAATGGAGGTATGCTTGCTGTACAGTGTATGTATAATGGATGTATGATTGCTGTACAGTGTATGTATAATAGAGGTACGATTGCTGTACAGTGTATGTATAATAGAGGTACGATTGCTGTACAGTGTATGTATAATGAATGTATGATTGCTGTACAGTGTATGTATAATGGATGTATGCTTGCTGTACAGTGTATGTATAATGGAGGTATGCTTGCTGTACAGTGTATGTATAATGCATGTATGATTGCTGTACAGTGTATGTATAATGGAGGTATGCTTGCTGTACAGTGTATGTATAATGGAGGTATGCTTGCTGTACAGTGTATGTATAATGGATGTATGATTGCTGTACAGTGTATGTATACTGAATGTATGATTGCTGTACAGTGTATGTATAATGGAGGTATGATTGCTGTACAGTGTATGTATAATGGAGGTATGCTTGCTGTACAGTGTATGTATAATGGAGGTATGCTTGCTGTACAGTGTATGTATAATGGATGTATGATTGCTGTACAGTGTATGTATACTGAATGTATGATTGCTGTACAGTGTATGTATAATGGAGGTATGCTTGCTGTACAGTGTATGTATAATGGATGTATGATTGCTGTACAGTGTATGTATAATGGAGGTATGATTGCTGTACAGTGTATGTATAATGAATGTGTGATTGCTGTACAGTGTATGTATAATGGAGGTATGATTGCTGTACAGTGTATGTATAATGGATGTATGATTGCTGTACAGTGTATGTATAATGGATGTATGATTGCTGTACAGTGTATGTATAATGGAGGTATGATTGCTGTACAGTGTATGTATAATGAATGTATGATTTCTGTACAGTGTATGTATAATGGAGGTATAATTGCTGTACAGTGTATGTATAATGGAGGTATGCTTGCTGTACAGTGTATGTATAATGGAGGTATGCTTGCTGTACAGTGTATGTATAATGGATGTATGATTGCTGTACAGTGTATGTATACTGAATGTATGATTGCTGTACAGTGTATGTATAATGGAGGTATGCTTGCTGTACAGTGTATGTATAATGTATGTATGATTGCTGTACAGTGTATGTATAATGAATGTATGATTGCTGTACAGTGTATGTATAATGGAGGTATGATTGCTGTACAGTGTATGTATAATGAATGTATGATTGCTGTACAGTGTATGTATAATGGAGGTATGGTTGCTGTACAGTGTATGTATAATGGATGTATGATTGCTGTACAGTGTATGTATAATGGATGTATGATTGCTGTACAGTGTATGTATAATGGAGGTATGATTGCTGTACAGTGTATGTATAATGAATGTATGATTTCTGTACAGTGTATGTATAATGGAGGTATGATTGCTGTACAGTGTATGTATAATGGAGGTATGATTGCTGTACAGTGTATGTATAATGGAGGTATGCTTGCTGTACAGTCACAGTGTATGTATAATGGATGTATGATTGCTGTACAGTCACAGTGTATTTATAATGGATGTATGATTGCTGTACAGTGTATGTATAATGGAGGTATGCTTGCTGTACAGTGTATGTATAATGGATGTATGATTGCTGTACAGTCACAGTTTATGTATAATGGAGGTATGCTTGCTGTACAGTGTATGTATAATGGAGGTATTCTTGCTGTACAGTGTATGTATAATGGAGGTATGAATGCTGTACAGTGTATGTATAATGGAGGTATTATTGCTGTACAGTGTATGTATAATGGAGGTATGATTGCTGTACAGTGTATGTATAATCGAGGTATGCTTGCTGTATAGTGTATGTATAATGGATGTATGATTGCTGTACAGTGTATGTATAATGGATGTATGATTGCTGTACAGTCACAGTGTATGTATAATGGAGGTATGCTTGCTGTACAGTGTATGTATAATGGATGTATGATTGCTGTACAGTGTATGTATAATGGATGTATGATTGCTGTACAGTGTATGTATAATGGATGTATGATTGCTGTACAGACACAGTGTATGTATAATGGATGTATGATTGCTGTACAGTGTATGTATAATGAATGTATGATTGCTGTACAGTGTATGTATAATGGATATATGATTGCTGTACAGTCACAGTGTATGTATAATGAATGTATGCTTGCTGTACAGTGTATGTATAATGGATGTATGATTGCTGTACAGTGTATGTATAATGAATGTATGATCGCTGTACAGTGTATGTATAATGGAGGTATGCTTGCTGTACAGTGTATGTATAATGGATGTATGATTGCTGTACAGTGTATGTATAATGAATGTATGATTGCTGTACAGTGTATGTATAATAGAGGTATGATTGCTGTACAGTGTATGTATAATGAATGTATGATTGCTGTACAGTGTATGTATAATGGATGTATGATTGCTGTACAGTGTATGTATAATGGATGTATGATTGCTGTACAGTGTATGTATAATGAATGTATGATTGCTGTACAGTGTATGTATAATGGATGTATGATTGCTGTACAGTGTATGTATAATGGAGGTATGCTTGCTGTACAGTGTATGTATAATGGAGGTATGCTTGCTGTACAGTGTATGTATAATGGATGTATGATTGCTGTACAGTGTATGTATACTGAATGTATGATTGCTGTACAGTGTATGTATAATGGAGGTATGCTTGCTGTACAGTGTATGTATAATGGATGTATGATTGCTGTACAGTGTATGTATAATGAATGTATGATTGCTGTACAGTGTATGTATAATAGAGGTACGATTGCTGTACAGTGTATGTATAATGAATGTATGATTGCTGTACAGTGTATGTATAATGGATGTATGATTGCTGTACAGTGTATGTATAATGGAGGTATGCTTGCTGTACAGTGTATGTATAATGGATGTATGATTGCTGTACAGTGTATGTATAATGGAGGTATGCTTGCTGTACAGTGTATGTATAATGGAGGTATGCTTGCTGTACAGTGTATGTATAATGGATGTATGATTGCTGTACAGTGTATGTATACTGAATGTATGATTGCTGTACAGTGTATGTATAATGGAGGTATGCTTGCTGTACAGTGTATGTATAATGGATGTATGATTGCTGTACAGTGTATGTATAATGGAGGTATGATTGCTGTACAGTGTATGTATAATGAATGTGTGATTGCTGTACAGTGTATGTATAATGGAGGTATGATTGCTGTACAGTGTATGTATAATGGATGTATGATTGCTGTACAGTGTATGTATAATGGATGTATGATTGCTGTACAGTGTATGTATAATGGATGTATGATTGCTGTACAGTGTATGTATAATGGAGGTATGATTGCTGTACAGTGTATGTATAATGAATGTATGATTTCTGTACAGTGTATGTATAATGGAGGTATAATTGCTGTACAGTGTATGTATAATGGAGGTATGCTTGCTGTACAGTGTATGTATAATGGAGGTATGCTTGCTGTACAGTGTATGTATAATGGATGTATGATTGCTGTACAGTGTATGTGTAATGAATGTATGATTGCTGTACAGTGTATGTATAATGGAGGTATGCTTGCTGTACAGTGTATGTATAATGGATGTATGATTGCTGTACAGTGTATGTATACTGAATGTATGATTGCTGTACAGTGTATGTATAATGGAGGTATGCTTGCTGTACAGTGTATGTATAATGGATGTATGATTGCTGTACAGTGTATGTATAATGAATGTATGATTGCTGTACAATGTATGTATAATAGAGGTACGATTGCTGTACAGTGTATGTATAATGAATGTATGATTGCTGTACAGTGTATGTATAATGGATGTATGATTGCTGTACAGTGTATGTATAATGGAGGTATGCTTGCTGTACAGTGTATGTATAATGGATGTATGATTGCTGTACAGTGTATGTATAATGGAGGTATGCTTGCTGTACAGTGTATGTATAATGGAGGTATGCTTGCTGTACAGTGTATGTATAATGGATGTATGATTGCTGTACAGTGTATGTATACTGAATGTATGATTGCTGTACAGTGTATGTATAATGGATGCATGATTGCTGTACAGTGTATGTATAATGGAGGTATGATTGCTGTACAGTGTATGTATAATGAATGTGTGATTGCTGTACAGTGTATGTATAATGGAGGTATGATTGCTGTACAGTGTATGTATAATGGATGTATGATTGCTGTACAGTGTATGTATAATGGATGTATGATTGCTGTACAGTGTATGTATAATGGAGGTATGATTGCTGTACAGTGTATGTATAATGAATGTATGATTTCTGTACAGTGTATGTATAATGGAGGTATAATTGCTGTACAGTGTATGTATAATGGAGGTATGATTGCTGTACAGTGTATGTATAATGGAGGTATGCTTGCTGTACAGTGTATGTATAATGGATGTATGATTGCTGTACAGTGTATGTATACTGAATGTATGATTGCTGTACAGTGTATGTATAATGGAGGTATGCTTGCTGTACAGTGTATGTATAATGTATGTATGATTGCTGTACAGTGTATGTATAATGAATGTATGATTGCTGTACAGTGTATGTATAATGGAGGTATGATTGCTGTACAGTGTATGTATAATGAATGTATGATTGCTGTACAGTGTATGTATAATGAATGTATGATTGCTGTACAGTGTATGTATAATGGAGGTATGGTTGCTGTACAGTGTATGTATAATGGATGTATGATTGCTGTACAGTGTATGTATAATGGATGTATGATTGCTGTACAGTGTATGTATAATGGAGGTATGATTGCTGTACAGTGTATGTATAATGAATGTATGATTTCTGTACAGTGTATGTATAATGGAGGTATGATTGCTGTACAGTGTATGTATAATGGAGGTATGATTGCTGTACAGTGTATGTATAATGGAGGTATGCTTGCTGTACAGTCACAGTGTATGTATAATGGATGTATGATTGCTGTACAGTCACAGTGTATTTATAATGGATGTATGATTGCTGTACAGTGTATGTATAATGGAGGTATGCTTGCTGTACAGTGTATGTATAATGGATGTATGATTGCTGTACAGTCACAGTTTATGTATAATGGAGGTATGCTTGCTGTACAGTGTATGTATAATGGAGGTATTCTTGCTGTACAGTGTATGTATAATGGAGGTATGATTGCTGTACAGTGTATGTATAATGGAGGTATGATTGCTGTACAGTGTATGTATAATGGAGGTATGCTTGCTGTACAGTGTATGTATAATGGATGTATGATTGCTGTACAGTGTATGTATAATGGATGTATGATTGCTGTACAGTCACAGTGTATGTATAATGGAGGTATGCTTGCTGTACAGTGTATGTATAATGGATGTATGATTGCTGTACAGTCACAGTGTATGTATAATGGAGGTATGATTGCTGTACAGTGTATGTATAATGAATGTATGATTGCTGTACAGTGTATGTATAATGGATAGCAAAGAAAAAAAAACTGAAAATGTAGCCAGCACCTAAACCCAATACACGGGTGCACGCTGCTGTGGCAAGTACAAAACATGTAAAAAGAGAAAATGGCAGCAGCACACTTGGTCAACAAAATGGAGGCTCTTAGCGCACTTTTTGATCAAAACGTGTCCCCCATCCACCACGCGGAGGTGGCCTCCTATCGGATGGGTCCCTAAACACTCACCTACCTAAGGCTGGGTGACATGTTGGATCCACTAACGATCCAAACCACCTCCTGTGAAAATAGGGGAGGGGATGCACGGCTACAGAGGGAGCCACTCCCCCCAAATTTGCACAGCATGTCTTTTACATGTATAATGGATGTATGATTGCTGTACAGTGTATGTATAATGGAGGTATGATTGCTGTACAGTGTATGTATAATGGATGTATGATTGCTGTACAGTGTATGTATAATGGAGGTATGATTGCTGTACAGTGTATGTATAATGGAGGTATGATTGCTGTACAGTGTATGTATAATGGATGTATGATTGCTGTACAGTGTATGTATAATGGAGGTATGATTGCTGTACAGTGTATGTATAATGGAGCCTCCAATCTAAAAAAAAAGCTTCCAATCCCCAAAAAAGTTTTAATAAAGTTTTTCATTTTGTTTGTATTGATATTTATATGAGTGTAGGTCTGTTTATGTATGTGTGCATGCAAGCAAGAGGGGCTGAAACGTCGCACTGTTTGACATGTGGAATAAATAGTTATTTTTTGGATATTTGGAGTGCCGCACCATTTTTGAAGTTATCAATTGGCTGTGATCGAGCCTGAGGAGCTGGCACCCACCTACTGTGGTAAAGTAGTGCTGCATTTTTTTCGACATTTATATATATAAATGCAATAGACTGTGCACGCCTATGCGTACACTCCTCTACACCCCTCTGTCACCCATGTACACTCCTCTACACCCCTCTGTCACCCATGTACACTCCTCTACACCCCTCTGTCACCCATGTCACCCATGTACACTCCTCTACACCCCTCTGTCACCCATGTACACTCCTCTATACCCCTCTGTCACCCATGTACACCCATCTGTCACCCATGTACACTCCTCTATACCCCTCTGTCACCCATGTACACCCATCTGTCACCCATGTACACTCCTCTACACCCCTCTGTCACCCATGTACACCCATCTGTCACTCATGTACACTCCTCTAAACCCCTCTGTACACTCCTCTACAGGCTGAAGGTTTATATAAAAAAGATGGCTCCGGGGGGGCGGGGGCTCGGGCCCCTTACTGGTGAACTAGCTGTACCCCCTGATAGCCATGAGAGCTGCTAGTGACCTACTGCTGCTAGGGGGGGCACAAGGGGGGCCAATCATGATATAGGGGGGGCCGTGGCCCCCTCTGCCCCCCCCCTAGAGACGCCACTGAGAAGACCTGCTGTTACTACTTTGTAAGAGAGGGCACTTTGGTTTTCTTTTATTGCAATTTAAGTTGTTAGTTAATGAAAAATAATAAATATTGTTTTATATATAACTACAGTTAAGGGGAATGTTTTATCAGTTATTCTGCCTAAACATCGGGCAGCATAAAACTGGTGCAGACATCACGATCCCAGGACACCAGGAAAAACACTGAGACACTCGGTCATTCAGAGTCATCTTAGATTGAAAATCCTGCTGAAACCCCGGAAATGAGTCCCTGGGGCTGGTCCCAGCGGGGCGGGTGACGCATCTCTCCCTATGCCAATGGTCTCCAAACTGTGGACCTCCAGCTGTTGCTTAACTAAAACTCCCAGCAAAACTACAACTCCCAGCATGCCCAGACCATTTTTGGAACAACTAGCAGTCCACAGTTTGTAGTCCTAGTCCCTATACAGTTACATTCCTGGCTTCTGCACTACTACTGGAATTGTGTTCCTGGTATCTGGCACTTCCGGGTCAGGTGACGTCATATAACTAGCCATCCAATCAGAGGCTGAGGCTGGACATTGCTTCGGCCCATAACTGAATGAGCAGCTGTGTAACGTCACCTAACCCAGAAGCGCTGGACACTGGGAACTGAATTTCGTGATTCTGGCGGTAGCGCAAGAGCAAGGAAGAGAGGGTTTTTTTATACTGTCTTCCCCAAGCGTTAATACCACATTTCTGCCACAACATAGCTTTCTTATGGAGGCCTGGCAAATCAAATGTCAGGCTTCCCTGTCCCTTCCCTGCTGCCGGCGGCTGCCACAATGACACAATGCTGTGGGGCTGGTATGATCATTTTTTCAGGGTTGGTTTTTAGCCCCAGTTCTGCCCTGGGTGGAGAGAGATATATCTAGCTAAGGCTGCATTCACACCACAATTGTTACAAACCGGATCTGGCTGGGAGATGTGAAAACCAGGCGCTCCCGTATCTCAGCCGGACCCGGACCACATCTCGTTTGAAGGAGCCGACCGGAGTCAGATAATGACTCCAGTCGGCTCAGTTTTGCCCTGTATCCAGATTTGTGACCGTACTTAAAACTGTAGTATACCACGGTTTTAAGTCTGGTCACAAAACCGGATATGGGGCAAAAATAAGCCGACCGGAGTCACTATTTGACTCCGGTCGGCTCATTCAAATGAGATGAGATGGGGGCCGGGTCCGGCTGAGATACGGGAGTGCCTGGTTTTCACATATCCCTATCGGATCCGGTCCCGTATGTAACAATCGTGGGGTGAATACAGCCTAATGTGGAATGGAGGTAGAAGTGGGAAGAAGCCTGCCTACCTACCTAATATATTAAGGCTGAACATTTACTTAGCTAAGAAGGGGAGAGGGAAGGGGGGCACCTTTGTAGTGTTGGTATCTATCTGTATATGATCACTGTATGGAGTTAACCTTGGTCTTTGCCTAGTGGATTTTTTTCAGTAGCAGTGCGGGGATATTAGTCATTCTGCGGTGATACTGGTCATGATGTGGCGATATTACTTGTCCCTTGTATAGTGATATTGATAATTTCAATGTCAGTTCACAGGATTTGGTCAGTAACAGTATGACGGTAATATGTATGGGCATAATATTCCTCCTTGTATACTGGTAATATTGGTTTCAGTATACAGGATTTGGCTAGTAACAGTATGATGGTAATATGTATGGGGATAATATTCCTCCTTGTATACTGGTATTATTGGTAATATTACTCTCAACATACAGGATTTGGTCAGTAACAGTATCATGGTAATATGTATGGTGATAATTTTTCTCCTTGTATACTGGCATTATTGTTAATATTGCTATCAATATACCGGATTTTCACATATAGCCTTTTTAAAACATTGCTGCCATTTTTCATTATAAGCAGGGCCGGTGTTATGGCGGGGCAAACCAGGCAATTGCCTAGGGCCCCCATCCCCCAGGGGTCCTGCCGTCTGCTCAGTAGGGGGGGGGGGGGCAACTGTTTTAAAGTGGCCGCAGCGTTGGCTTCTTGTTAAAGATTAGCAGGGGGGCAACTTTAAAACAGTGATCAGCTCCGGGCCCCGTGCCCGCAGGGGGGCCCCGTCACATTCGGGACATCCCTGTGTCCCGAAAAATCTTTTCAGGCCACAAGGATGCCCCGTTTACTTCATAGCAGCCCCGCGTTAACTTTAAAAACGCTGGGGCCGTTGGGAGGAAGCGCACGCAGTGACGGCACTGACGTCACGTGCGTGCGCCCATAGCAACAGTACAGCAGAGC
>NW_026608296.1:0-2500 GCF_029499605.1 Hyla sarda
TAAGGGGTGTACATGGGTTTTATTTATTTTAAAAAGTGCGTATTTTCTTACTTTTTTGGTTTGGGGGGGATGGGGCAAACACAGGGTCCCCCCTGGGGGATACCAAACAAAGGGTCCGCCCCGGGTGCTAAATGCTCTAGGTACGCCCCTGATTCTAATAACTCAGCCGGCGCCGCTCTGGCGGCATTTGCAGATTATTTTGATGTGGCTGAGCGGCGACAGGGTCACGTGCGCGCAACCCGTGCTTTTTGGCAGTCAGAAAGAGAGGAAGAGGAGCGGTAGTGCACATTGCGGAAGGCGAAGAGACGGAGTGTAAGCAGTGAGAAGAAGTTAGTACCTAAAGAGCAAGACACAGCAAGAGCAGTAAGTAAAGTAAGGAGAACTGAGCAAGGAAAGGGGAATAGAGTGAGAAGAGCCAAGAGCAGTTAGGACAGTTAGGAGCAGTTAGGAAGATCAAGTAAGGGGGTCTGGGGGGCTGAGCAAATAAGGGGTGTCTGACAAAATAACTTAAGGGGGGGCTGAACAAGTAAGGTTGGAGGTTGAGAAAATAAGGGGGCAGAGCTAATAAGGGAGGCGGAGCAAGTACGGTAAGGGAAAGCTGAGCAAGTAAGGGGGGCTGAGCTAATAAAGGGGGACTAAGCAAATAACTTAAGGGAAGCTGAGCTAACAAGGGGGAATGAGCAAGTAAGTTAAGGGGGAGCTGTGCAAGTAAAGGTAGATAGATAAACAAATAAGGGAGGGAGGCTGAGCAAGTAAGGTAATAGGGAGCTGAGCAAGTAAGGGGGGCTGAGCAAATAAGGGGGAAGCTGTAAGAGGGGGATGAGCAAATAGGGGGGCTGAGCTAATAAGAGGGGGCTGAGCAAGTAAGGTAAGGGGGAGCTGAACAAGTAAGGAGGGCTGAGCTAATAAATGGGGACTGAGCGAATAAAGGGGGCTGAGCTGTAAGAGGAGGCTTAACTAATAGGGGGCTAGGCAAGTAAGGGGGAGCAGAGACCAGAGCAAGTAAGGAGGACCAGAGGAAGTAAGGGGGGACTGAGCAAGTAAGGGGGGACTGAGCAAGTAAGGGGGGGTTGAGCAAACAGGGGAGGCTGGGCAATTAAAGGGTGCTGAGCTAATAGGGGGGCTGATCAAATAAGGGGGGTTGAGCAAACAAGGGAGGCTGAGAAAGTAAGGAGCAGCAGGGGGCTGAGCAAGTAAGAGGGGGCTGAGCAAGTAGAGGGGAGCAGAGAGCAGAGTAAGTAAGCGGGACCTGAGCAAGAAAGGGGGAGCAGAGCAAGCGGACAGTGCGGCTACACCTTACCTACCTGAGATGGCAGTTTGCAGAGGGAGCCAGTGGAGCGGACAGTATGGCTACACATCATCTACCTGAGAAAGCAGTGTGCAGAGGGAAGGAGTGGAGCGAGCAGTGCGGCTACCTTTCCTACTTGAGAGTACAGTTTGCAGAGGGAGTATGTGTATATATATTGACACACACACACACGTTTTAAAATTGCCCCCCCCCCCCCCCACACTTTTGTCACTGGCCCCCCATGTGCCCCCCCTAAATATAAATGCTGGAGACGCCACTGCCAGTTCCCAGTGATCTCTGTCCTGCATCACAAAATGCCCCCCAGTTTTATTAATAGGGTTTACTTTGTTCTGCTATAGATTTCAGACTCATGCTGGAGTCCTAAATCTCAAACTGCAGCGGGAACACATACAAACTCAGCACTGCTCACTGCCAGGGAGCAGTGCTGTGCTTGTCTGTGTCCCAGCAGCAGTCTGAGATTTAGGACTCCAGCATGAGTCTGAAATGTATAAAAAAAAAAAAAGGACTGGTAGGGAGACCCCTAGTGTTCATTTTTTCAAAGTGAAAAATTAAATAGAAAGAAGCATATTTTTTAATAACATGTTATTGGAAAGTTATTCTGCATACATTAATCTATGATATATCAAAAGTTTTTTTGATGAAAGGTCCCCTTTAAACCCTGACCAATCAAAACATATCCCTGTAACATGTCAATAGGTTGACTGAAATGACAGGGGGACCCTTTAAAGGGGTTGTACAGCCAAAACAAATTTATCCCCTATCCACAGGATAGGAAATAAGTAGCTGATGTTGTGTGTGTGTGGGGGGGGGGGGGGGGGGGGGCATCTGCTGTGGATAGGGGATAAGTTAGTTTTGGCTGGAGTTCCCCTTTAATGCTTTACAGTACTCTACTGTATTTGTAATTTCAAAGGGAATAAGTTAGAAGCAGCTTCAGACGTGGGAAAACTAAAGGGCGAACAGGACAAAATCTAAGTGGTCCGACCCTCGTTACAGGTCCTCATGTATATAGATGAGACAGAAATGATACTCACCGATCCCGATAGTCTGCTGCCTGCACCTGTTGTAGGAAAGAATAGGAAGGAGGGAAATATATATACAGCAGAGAAAGCGGCTGAACAAAGGAATTCAGTAATTCTGTGGAAAAGACATCACAAAAGATAAGAAATCTTAATCTGAACTTTGCTCAAGTTG
>NW_026608296.1:5000-77044 GCF_029499605.1 Hyla sarda
TCATATGAACCCAAGATAACAAACAAAATACTATAGTTAACAGCCGGAGGTTGGAACGTGTCAATGGAACAGAGCGATAACAGTGCCCTTAACTTACTTAACATCTAAGTGATAACTGACAAAGAAACCACTACCCAGAAGCTGGCGCAGCTGTTGTGAAGCCGAAGCCAAGATAAATTTCTAGATATGCCACTTGGCACTACTAGACCCATAGCACCTACCAGGATGGTACTACCAGAGTCCGCATGGATAGAGGTAACCCAAGTGTCAAATATAGAAAATGTCGAAGTGCTAGATAGACAGAAGGTACAATGAGTTGGTTAGAAAAGTGGCCAAAACACAAACGTCAGTAGGTATTTAGATAGGTAGTGCCAGAAGAGGAAGATTTGAAAAGTGTCCCGAGCTACACATAAGTAATCCTATTGAACCATGCCATACATAAAGTGACAACAGACCCACATAGAAAAACAAAGTATATAACATACTTAACCTGAGGTTTCGTGTACCAGTAAGGTAGTCTCCACATACTTGCAGGTGTAAAGCAGATTATTACTGCTACGCCCTGAGGCTTATTGCAAAAGAAAACACATGACCAGCAGGTTACAAAGACCGATAAGGGCAAATTTCCAACAGGTACACAAGACATGAACAAGCTGAACCCACATCAAAGAACTTAACACTAAGACGTGTACAACTAAGACCACAATCAGACACATAGTAACAAACATAAGAGCAAGATAGAGATGGTAACAGGAGGCTCGTGGACTGAAACTGCCTCAGACAGAATCATATGAAATGCAGATACGGAAACAACATGAGGCTCGTGGACTGACAGTGCAATCTGCCTCGGACAGAATCGTATGAAACGCAGAAATGGAAAAAACATGAGGCTCGTGGACTGACAGTGCAATCTGCCTCGGACAAAATCGCATGAAACATAGAAACGGAAACAACATGAGGCTCGTTGATTGTCAAGCAATCTGCCTCTAACAGGGGTGTAAGTAACGTACAAAAACAAATGACAAGAGGCTCGTGGATTGATGATACAATCTGCCCCAAACAAGAACGTTTGTAATGTACAAAGGAATGACAACAATACGAAGGCTCGAGGATTGTCGGGCAGTCTCTCTCTCCCAGGGACATGTGACGTACGAAAGGAATGCAAAGAGACAGCTTAACACTTACCTGGAATGGCAAGGTCGAACGGACTGTAACAAAGCGTATGTAATGACCAAAAAGGAAACTATAAAGATGAAGCTTTACGGATTGACGACAGCAATCAGCCTCCAACCACACCAAATGCATAGCAGTAAGCGGTAAAACAACCCAGAGTAGGGAACCGTTAACGTTGAAACATGGTATATCACTTGAAGTAACATAAGCACCGTATAATATAAGCTATCTGCCTCTAACAGGGCATATGTAACATACAAAACAAAAGAGGATCGTGGATTGATGATACAATCTGCCCCCAATGAGAACATTTCTAATGTACAAAGGAATGACAACGATATGAGGCTCGAGGATTGTCGGGCAGCCTCTCTCTCACGGGAGCGTGTGACGTACGAAAGGCATGTAAAGTGACGACTTAAAGCTTACCTGGAATGGCGAGGTCAAACTGGCTGTAACAAGGTGTATGTAATGACCAAAAAGGAAACTATAAAGATGAAGCTTTACGGATTCACAACAGCATTTAGCCTCCAACCACATCGAACACATAGCGCTAAGACTTTAAGCAACCTAGCGTACATAAAGTAAGATAAAACAAAAGAGCTGAAACAACAGAAGGGGACAATAAACTAGGAGTCGTACACTGTAAGGAACTGTATGTATGTATGTATGTATTACCCTGTAGGGAACCATATATATGTACCACTATAGGGAACCCTTAATGTTGACGCATGGTATATCCCTTGAAGTAACGTGAGCACTGTATGACATGAGCTATCTGCCTCTAACAGGGGCGTGTGTAACGTACGGACAAAGGACAACAAGAGGCTCGTGGATTGACGATACAATCTGCCCCAAATGAGAACATTTATAATATACAAAGGAATGACAACGATATGAGGCTTCTCTCTCACGGGAGCGTGTGACGTACAAAAGTCATGTAAAGTGACGACTTAAAGCTTACCTGGAACGGTGAGGTCAACCTGGCTATAACAAGGCGTGTATAATGACCAGAAACTAAACTATAAAGATGATGTTTTACGGATTGACGATAGCCTTCAACCACACTGAACGTATGGCACTAAGAGGTAAAACAACCAAGCGTATATAACGTGACAGCTGAAACAAAAGAATGGGAGAATAACTATGAAACGTTTACTGTAAGGAACTGTATGCGTATTACCCTGTAGGGAAATGTATGCATGTCACACTGCAGGCAACCGTATGTATGTGACACTGAAGGTAACCGTATGTATGTGACACTGAAGGTAACCGTATGTATATCACTTGTAGTAATGTAAGCACCGTATAACATCTCCGAAAACAAAAAAGCCCTGTATATAAGCTTACAGTAGTGTAAACCCTGAACAACATTAATGTTCAACAGAACAACTAAATTAACCACTAATACACAGTATATATAAGCCACAGTAAAACGCAATTACCAGCAATAGAACATAGGCCCATATGTCAGCTAAATTATAAAATGCCCAGTATATCTGCTACAGTAACATAAGCCCCAAGTAACATTAATGTACCGTATATACGTTAATTAACACTAACGCAAAGCATATAGACACTTGTTATGTAATGCAAATTATCAGCTATAGTAATATAAGCACCGTATGACCACAATAGGGACATTAATGCACCACATGACAGCTATGGAAACGTAACACAGCATCGGCTATATTAACACAAAGCCCAGTAAATCAACTATACCAAACGAGCACAGTACATACGCTATGGTATCAATGTCTGGTACTGCAAACCAATATAACGTGAAGCACGGTATCAGCTCAGGTAACACATGCCACCGGAACTATTGTAGCATAAATGTCACAGTCATGTATGTACAATGTGACCGCTCCAGAAAGGTATACATAATTTTATGCGTAATGTGCCTGCTATAGGAATATTTGCGTAGTGTGAACGTTATGGGGTAGAATGAATCATGTTCAATGAGAAACATAAGACGTAACCACAAGCCATGAAAACAATACTGTAAGAAACATATGCAGGTCACATTGAAGGAAGATGTACATGTTACACCGCTAGGGAAACATAAGCACGTACACCGAGTAGGAACCTGAGTAATACACTGTTGAACGCAGGCGTGGTGTACTGTATGGGATATAAGCATGGAACACTATGTGGAAGGTAGGCGTGGTATACTGTGTGGGATATAAGCATGGAACACTATGTGGAAGGTAGGCGTGGTATACTGTGTGGGAACGTATGGCAGTACGCGGTTTTGCTTGTTACCTGCTGTTGCAACCGAGTGGAAACGCAATCATGGTGGTGTAGTTGTGTAGAACGTAGCCATGACACAGGAAGCCAAGTGATGTCAGTACCTGGTTGAAATGAATACGTGTTATCTTGTGTGAACCGTATGCGTGATAAATGCAGGAAAACATGGCGTGTATGGTAACGAAACACAGAACGCTGTAAGGAAAGTGTGGAGAACCATGTGGTAATGTCAGCAAGGACATCCTATCACACCTGACCTCCCACATGAGTAAATATAAAAGCAATGCCATGATAACAGCCTAATATACTACACCTGAGAACTATGAGAGTCATGCAGTGACAGCTTGAAAAACCTGCCCTGCATACATTAATGAAGCCTAATGTGACAGAACTAAAAACCAAGACAAATGTGACAATAAAGCTATGAAATATCCGCTGACGTAGCAGGTGGGCGCACAGTATATTCTATGGGGACATAACCCATACATGACTACGTGTGTGTAATTATAAACTATAGAAGTTATAAAAACTAACTACGGAAAGGAAATGTCGGGTCCTTCAACCACTGATACGTATACCCTTGGAGATAAATTATAATATATCAATCAACTTAAATCTACCAATGAGGCCACAGATGTATACACAAGTAAGCTAAAATGTTCATTTTTTATTAGAAATTACAATAAAAAGACATTGCCTCACAATAAAGTGCTCAGAAAAATTGCATCATATATATATTACAGAATGGAAGACAAATGATCCAGGGTAGGGAATAGGATACAGGTGATTAACCTGATCTAACCGACCCTGCCTAGTCTAACCCCTTGCCCTGACTAGAATAAGTGTGGACAGGGACAAGGGATATAAATGATGTACAGAACCAAGAATACCAAACATAGAAAAATAGACAATAAAATAACACAATATGTCTAAACTCTTACTCCTTATAACCTACGCGTTTCACCCTAACTTGTAATTTGGGGTTCATCAGGGCTCGGAGGAGCAGTCAACATACCTTTGTATATATTAATTAATAAACAAAACACCACATATGTAATTGTAACAATACAAAAGATAGTGAGGCACATATAACAAATAGATCACAAGTAATCGCTGCACGATGATGCTGAGTCAAAAATAGATACTGCAGATAAATTAGATGAATTCATCCACTTAGGCCACAAATGTAGAAATGGGAATCCTTGATTTTGCTTTCAATAGATGTATCAGTACATCCCTTGCCCAAATAGAGACTTCTCATATAGTTGAATGTACTCAAAATCGCTGAGTCCATACAATGGACACCAGAGATCGGGAGTGTATCATCTCCCGGGATTTTCCATATTAGGGAAGCGGAACTGCCATTTATCTGCCACCTTTTGCGTGATTATCAATAGGAGTCTATAGTGTTTTGTGATACGTCTGACCTATATCAGCTAGTAACCCCATTTGGTACCCGTGGATTATTTGAACCAGGGCTCCAGTAGTACCGGTAATTGAGGGTTGTGTATCCTAATAGCACTTCATTCAGCGATTTTGAGTACATTCAACTATATGAGAAGTCTCTATTTGGGCAAGGGATGTACTGATACATCTATTGAAAGCAAAATCAAGGATTCCCATTTCTACATTTGTGGCCTAAGTGGATGAATTCATCTAATTTATCTGCAGTATCTATTTTTGACTCAGCATCATCGTGCAGCGATTACTTGTGATCTATTTGTTATATGTGCCTCACTATCTTTTGTATTGTTACAATTACATATGTGGTGTTTTGTTTATTAATTAATATATACAAAGGTATGTTGACTGCTCCTCCGAGCCCTGATGAACCCCAAATTACAAGTTAGGGTGAAACGCGTAGGTTATAAGGAGTAAGAGTTTAGACATATTGTGTTATTTTATTGTCTATTTTTCTATGTTTGGTATTCTTGGTTCTGTACATCATTTATATCCCTTGTCCCTGTCCACACTTATTCTAGTCAGGGCAAGGGGTTAGACTAGGCAGGGTCGGTTAGATCAGGTTAATCACCTGTATCCTATTCCCTACCCTGGATCATTTGTCTTCCATTCTGTAATATATATATGATGCAATTTTTCTGAGCACTTTATTGTGAGGCAATGTCTTTTTATTGTAATTTCTAATAAAAAATGAACATTTTAGCTTACTTGTGTATACATCTGTGGCCTCATTGGTAGATTTAAGTTGATTGATATAGAAGTTATAAGAATGGTAACATAAAACAGTATAATAGAGACATATGATGTATCTACAATAAGTGACATAACCACGGTGACATATAACAGTATACTGATGGCAACTTACATGGTATATACTAAGGGATGTATACGTGGTGTACATGTAACTGACAAACAGTAAATAAATGCACTGGTGATGTATAACAGTACAATGTATAATGACAATTTATACATGGCCTATAATCGACGACATGTCTGAGATAGAGATTGGTCGTGGGCTGCAGCATAAAAGAGCGTACAGATGGGGAGACGCGGCAGGAGAGACTCCAGCGAGGGGACAGAATGGAGAGCGGTTGTGAGCATGAAACTCATTTACACCAGGTCACATATGAAGGAAAAGTAATCTCATAAATGTAGGAACAGTCAAAACAACACCAAAATATGGAGGCCCCCCAACACCTGGAGATTCAGCAGCCTGTGCTGCTCTGTAGGCCAAACAAATCCTCCTGCTGCAGTCAATTATATGTATAAGCCACAGCTGTGATCTCCTATGAGTGATTTTTGCAGACTAAGAGACTGAGGCAGGAAAGAGTTAACCTCAAGCTGAAATATGCAAATTACCTCACGGCCAGCAGGCCAGGGCTGGAGCCTGCACAGCTAAATGTGCTTACTGCATGTTTACTGCATATTGTAGGATCAAGATGTAGCTACTTCACAGCCTGCAGTGTGAAAGGTACCTTAACACATTACCGTATTCCTTGCATCATAGTTAGGCTAGCAAACTGTGCATCTCTGCGACATATGCAATCAAACCTCCCGCCAAAACCACAGCATCCGGTGCAAAGACATCTTGCATGCTGGCGACAGCACCTGTGTGGATCAGGTGGGTATATAAAGACCAGACTCCTCCCACAAATTAGGTTAACTGTTTCAGCTAACCTCCACATATATATATATATATATATATATATATATACAATATCTCCCATAAGTGACTCCACCCCTCACATTATATATACAGTATATCCCATAAGTGACTCCACCCCTCACATTGTATATACAGTATATCCCATAAGTGACTCCACCCCTCACATTATATACAGTATCTCCCATAAGTGAGTCCACCCCTCACATTATATATACAGTATCTACCATAAGTGACTCCACCCTTCACAATATATATATATATATATATATATATATATTCACACACAGTATCTCACATAAGTGAGTCCACCCCTGACATTATAAATAAAGTATCTCCCATAAGAGAGTCCACCCCTCACATCATATAAACAGTAACTCCCATAAGTGAGTCCACCCCTCACATTATATATACAGTATCTCCCATAAGTGACTCCACGCCTCACATTGTATATACAGTATCTCCCATAAGTGACTCCACCCCTCACATTATATATACAGTATCTACCATAAGTGACTCCACCCCTCACAATATATATATATATATATATATGTATATATATATATATATATATATATATATACACACAGTATCTCACATAAGTGAGTCCACCCCTGACATTATAAATAAAGTATCTCCCATAAGAGAGTCCACCCCTCACATCATATAAACAGTAACTCCCATAAGTGAGTCCACCCCTCACATTATATATACAGTATATCCCATAAGTGACTCCACCCCTCACATTATATATACAGTATATCCCATAAGTGAGTCCACCCCTCACATTATATATACAGTATTTCCCATAAGTGAGTCCACCCCTCACATTATATATACAGTATCTCCCATAAGTGACTCCACCCCTTACATTATATATACAGTATATCCCATAAGTGAGTCCATCCCTCACATTATATACAGTATATCCCATAAGTGAGTCCATCCCTCACATTATATATACAGTATATCCCATAAGTGACTCCACCCCTCACATTATATACAGTATCTCCCATAAGTGAGTCCCCCCTCACATTATATATACAGTATCTCCCATAAGTGTGTCCACCCTTCACATTATATATAGTATCTCCCATAAGTGAGTCCACCCCTCACATTATATATATATATATATATATATATATATATACACAGTATCTCCCATAAGTGAGTCCACCCCTCACATTATATACAGTATATCCCATAAGAGAGTCCACCCCTCTCATTATATATACAGTATCTCCCATAAGTGACTCCACCCCTCACATTATATACAGTATATCCCATAAGTGACTCCACCCCTCACATTATATACAGTATCTCCCATAAGTGAGTCCACCCCTCACATTATATATACAGTATCTCCCATAAGTGAGTCCACCCCTCACATTATATACAGTATCTCCCATAAGTGAGTCCACCCCTCACATTATATATACAGTATCTCCCATAAGTGAGTCCACCCCTCACATTATATACAGTATATCCCATAAGTGAGTCCACCCCTCACATTATATTTACAGTATATCCCATAAGAGAGTCCACCCCTCCCATTATATATACAGTATCTCCCATAAGTGAGTCCACCCCTCACATTATATATACAGTATCTCCCATAAGTGAGTCCACCCCTCACATTATATTTACAGTATATCCCATAAGAGAGTCCACCCCTCCCATTATATATACAGTATCTCCCATAAGTGAGTCCACCCCTCACATTATATATACAGTATATCCGATAAGAGAGTCCACCCCTCCCATTATATATACAGTATATACCATAAGTGAGTCCACCCCTCACATTATATAGAGTATCTCTCATAAGTGAGTCCACCCCTCACATTATATACAGTATCTCCCATAAGTGAGTCCACCCCTCACATTATATATACAGTATCTCCCATAAGTGAGTCCACCCCTCACATTATATACAGTATATCCCATAAGTGAGTCCACCCCTCACATTATATATACAGTATCTCCCATAAGTGAGTCCACCCCTCACATTATATATACAGTATCTCCCATAAGAGAGTCCACCCCTCACATTGTATATACAGTATATCCCATAAGAGAGTCCACCCCTCACATTATATATACAGTATATCCCATAAGTGACTCCACCCCTCACATTATATACAGTATCTCCCATAAGAGAGTCCACCCCTCCCATTATATAAACTGTATCTCCCATAAGTGAGTCCACCCCTGACATTATATACAGTATCTCCCATAAGTGAGTCCACCCCTCACATTATATACAGTATCTCCCATAAGTGAGTCCACCCCTCACATTATATATACAGTATCTCCCATAAGAGAGTCCACCCCTCACATTATATATACAGTATATCCCATAAGTGACTCCACCCCTCACATTATATACAGTATCTCCCATAAGAGAGTCCACCCCTCCCATTATATAAACTGTATCTCCCATAAGTGAGTCCACCCCTGACATTATATACAGTATCTCCCATAAGTGAGTCCACCCCTCACATTATATACAGTATCTCCCATAAGTGAGTCCACCCCTCACATTATATATACAGTATCTCCCATAAGTGAGTCCACCCCTAACATTATATATACAGTATCTCCCATAAGTGTGTCCACCCCTCACATTATATACAGTATCTCCCATAAGTGACTCCACCCCTCACATTATGCATACAGTATCTCCCATAAGTGAGTCCACCCCTCACATTATATACAGTATCTCCCATAAGTGAGTCCACCTCTCACATTGTATATACAGTATCTGCTGTGCACACTCTTGGCATTCTCTTGTTGAGATTCAAGAGGTAGTCACCTGAAATGGTCTTCACTTCACAGGTGTGCTGGTGTGGAGGAGGAGCATTGATGGTGTGGGGGGGGGGGCTTTGCTGGTGACACTGTTGGGGATTTATTCAAAATTGAAGGTATACTGAACCAGCATGGCTACCACAGCATCTTGCAGTGGCATGCTATTCCATCCAGTTTGCGTTTAGTTGGACCATTATTTATTTTTCGACAGGACAATGACCCCAAACACACCTCCAGGCTGTGTAAGGGCTATTTGACCAAGAAGGAGAGTGATGGGGTCCTGCGCCAGATGACCTGGCCTCCACAGTCACCGGACCTGAACCCAATCGAGATGGTTTGGGGTGAGCTGGACCGCAGAGTGAAGGCAAAAGGACCAACAAGTGATAAGCATCTCTGGGAACTCCTTCAAGATTGTTGGAAGACCATTTCATTTAACTACCTCTTGAAGCTCATCAAGAGAATGAGTGTGCAAAGCAGTAATCAAAGCAAAAGGTGGATACTTTGAAGAACCTAGAAAATGACATATTTTCAGTTGTTTCACACTTTTTTGTTATACATATAATTCCACATGTGTTAAGTCATAGTTTTGATGCTTTCAGTGTGAATCTACAATTTTCATAGTCATATAAATAATTATTTATTTAAAATAATTTTTTGTTGTAGTATATGCAGCAGCTATGTAGGTAGCTAGCTAGCTTTGCAGACAATTATTCAGATTGGTAACTATATAGCCAGGTAGGTAGCTATATAGTTAGATAGTCAGTCTATTAGACTCTATTGCTAAACAGGAATAATAGCAATCCCTCAAAACCTCCAGTAGACACAGGAATGTCTTGACATTAACTCAATCTCCCAGAGTCCCCATGGACCGGTAACAGGGATATCTGGTTATAGAAACACAGAAAATGATACAAGAGAAAACACAGTGTGAACAGATACATAGCAGAAAGGACATACAAATCCTAAAACCAACTAAACTAACACATATTAAAATCTACTAAGAGCATGCTATCTAACCATGGGTAAAAGCCCAGAACATATCCAAGGTAAATGCAAGGTGCATTCTAAAACAGAGATAGTAGATTAAAAGCTCAAACAAGGAGTGCTTCACCAAAAGCTCCATAGCAGCGTGTCAAGCATGATAGCAGCAAGACAGGATGTCAGGAAGTCAAGATGTCAATCACCAGCTTAGAAGCTAGACCGAGCTGACCTTATGTAGACACACCCTAAGAGCTAATGGATAGAAAGCCAAAGCCTTTACCTATTCCCTGACCGGGGAACATAACACTGTTAAAACACAACCAAATCCAATAGCCATGTCTGAACACAGACCAAGACAGACATGACAGTAGCTTTGTAGAAAAGTAGTCAAGTTGGTATCCATGTAGCCATCTAGGTAGCTATATAGGCAGGTAGTCTGCAGCTATGTAGGTAGGTACTAATTTTCTACATAGGTAGCTACATAGGTCCAGACCGCCATGGATATTTCTTCCAGTCACAAAGTATCTTTTCAAAATATGCTAGACAAACATCTTAATCTCTTCACATTTGGGGTACGTTCCCACGTAGAGTATACAGAGCATATTTTCTGCAGCCGATTTCGCTACCTATTGATCTCAATGGGTAGAAAAATATGCAGCAAAATACGCAGGTAGATCATTTCAGTAGGTAGAGAATCTCCCCATTCTGTAGGTAGGTAATTTCCCCAACATTTGGTAGGTAGGTTCCCCCAGTAGGTACATCCCCCCCCCCCCCATAGGTAGGTAATTCCCTGGAATAGGTACGTAGTTTCCTTTATTAAAGGGGTACTCTGCCCACAGACATATTATCCCTTATCCAATGTCTGACTGTGGGGTCCTGCCGTCATGCCCCCTTCCATAGACATGAATGTAGGAGGCGTGGCGGGACATCAAAGGTGGGGTAGGCTGGCATAATGTCATGTCTCCGGCTGCCCAAAACTCAGCGTTCATTTACTAACAGGGTCCCGACACTTTTTGTTGGGTTTTGCACCAGAATTCTGTCTGCGCCAGAATTTGCGCTAGAATTTGCGCCAGAATCTGGCGCACAACCCGACAAAATCACTCGACAAAAACAACAAAAGGGGTGTTTTTCCCGACAAAAGGGGCGTGTTCCCGACAAAAAGAGAAAAAAACACTCCGAGTGTGAAGAAAACTCACAGGAAAACTTGTGAGTTTTGCTTCACAGAAAACCGACAGCTCAGAGCTGTCTGTAAATTCCTCAGAACGGAGTGAAACCTGCTACCCCCAGTACGGAACAGGGTCTGTTCCATGTTGGGGGTAGTAGTGGAGGGGCTGAGGGATTGATCGCACCGATCCGATCAGACCCGATCCGATCAGATGTTATTAACCAGGGGAGCGGGCGGCATGTTCCGATCCCCTGCAATGTACAGTAAACTTTCATTTTTAAATTCTCCACCAGTCCACCAGGAGCCCTGAATGGCCGGGACCGAGGAGCCAATCAGGGCTCCTGGCAGGGTTTTAATATAGAAGCACTGTGGTGGGCAAAGATGTATAGAATCGCTGGGGGGGGGGGTATATATCTTTCCCCCTGCTGAGCTATATCAAACCTAGTGCCCGCTGCACTTTAATAAATGTACTGCCCCCCCCAGCGCTATTATATATCGATACTGACCCCCGCTGCGCTTATACTGACATCCGATGCGCATATTTATATATATACTGCCCCCCCAAGCTGCGCATATTAATCTTCATCTTCTCCCTCTCCTGGCTGCCAATGAATGAAAACTCTATTAGCGGCGGAGTGGAAGGCTGCTGCATATCATGCTGTGGGGGTCAGACATATGGATATATGTCTGACCCTCACATCATACATATACAAATGCCGGCTCACCGCTATGAATGACAAGTAAAGCAGTGCAGGGAGGCCCGCGCTGCTGCTCCTAATAGCTTACTTGTCATTCATAGCAGTGAGCCGGCATTTGTATATGTATGATGTGAGGGTCAGACATATATCCATATGTCTGACCCCCACAGCATGATATGCAGCTGCTGCCCGCTATGAATGACAAACTCTTAGCAGTGTGAGCGGGCAGCAGCCTTCCGCTCCGCCACTAATAGAGTTTTCATTCATTGGCAGCCAGGGGAGGGAGAAAATATGAATATTAATATGCGCAGTTGTGGGGGGGAGGGGTCAGTATATATATAAATATGTGCAGCGGGGGTAAGTATATGCGTAGTGGGGGTCAGTATAGATATATAATAGTGCTGGGGGGGCAGTACATTTATTCAAGCACAGCGGGCACTAAGTTTGATATAGCGCAGCAGGGGGAAATATATAAAGAAATGCTGGAGGGGCCAGATATATACCCCCTCCCCCCCCCAGCGATTCTATACATCTTTGCCCACCACAGCGCTTCTATATTAAAACCCTGCCAGGAGCCCTGATTGGCTCCTCGGTCCCGGCCATCCAGAGCTCCTGGTGGGAAATTTAAAAATGAAAGTTTACTGAACATTGCAAGGGATCGGAACATGTCGCCCGCTCCACCTGCTTAAAATACATCTGATCGGATCGGGTCTCAGAAGTGAGACCCGGTGCGATCAATCCCTCAGCCCCTCTACTACTACCCCCAACACGGAACAGACCCTGTTCCATGATGGGGGTAGTAGTACAAGCACTAATGTAGTCAGAATTTGCAGAGAATTTTTTCTGTCGCACAGAATACCTGCGACAGAAAGAAAGGGAAATTGGGCGACAGATTAGTAAATAGCATCAGAAAAAAAAGGAGTAAAGGACTTGCAAAACCACAAACCAACACTCCACTCTTAGTAAATGAGGGCCACTGTGTAGAATGACAGGTGCAGCACAGGTGCTGCATGGAGAATGTGGGGGGTACAAGCGGCAGGCCCTGCGATCAGACATCTTCTCCTCTATCCTTTGGATAGGGGATAAGATGTTTGTGGGCGGAGAATAGAGATGTCGCGAATTGTTCGCCGGCGAACAGTTCCCGGCGAATTTAGCATGTACGCGTTCGGATCGCCGGGCGAACATATGTCAAGTTCGATCCGCTCCCTATACTTTAACATTGCAGTAAACTTTGACCCTGTGAGTCAGAGTCAGCAAACACCTTACAGCCAATCAGCAGCAGTCCCTCCCTTCCAGACCCTCCTACCTCTTGCACGGACGCCATTTTACCATCATTCGGCATGCTGCAGGCTTAGGAAGTGGAGGGTCAGAGAAGCTGCTCCTGCTGTATAGGTAAAGTAATAGCTAGGTTGCTGCTAGGTGGTGTATTCAGGGTCCAGTTTACTTCTAAAGCACTAGTGTAACATCTGCTTTAAGGACAGCACCCAAAAAAGCCCTTTTTAGGGCTGACAGATATCAGTCCGTGTGTCTTGCAACAGCTGGAGGCACCCTGGTTGGGAGGGATCCGCTGGTTAAAAGGGGTACTCCAGTATAAAACGTAAGTTCCTTCAAGCAACTAACTGCTACAGTATTCAAAGGGCTGAAATATATCAGTCCATGTGTTTTGCAACAGCTGGAGGCACCCTATTCGGGGACCACTGCTTAAAAGGGGAACTCCGCTGGCAAGCTTTTTTTCTTTAAAGCAACTAACTACTACAGTTTTCAAAGGGCTGAAATATATCAGTCCGTGTGTTTTGCAACAGCTGGAGGCACCCTGGTTGGGGACCACTGCTTAAAAGGGGAACTTCGCCGGTAAGCTTTTTTTCTTTAAAGCAACTAACTATTACAGTATTCAAAGGTCTGAAATATATCAGTCCATGTGTTTTGCAACAGCTGGAGGCACCCTGTTCGGGGACCACTGCTTAAAAGGGGAACTCCGCTGGCAAGCTTTTTTTCTTTAAAGCAACTAACTACTACAGTTTTCAAAGGGCTGAAATATATCAGTCCGTGTGTTTTGCTACAGCTGGAGGCACCCTGGTTTGGGGACCACTGCTTAAAAGGGGAACTCCGCTGGCAAGCTTTTTTTCTTTAAAGCAACTAACTACTACAGTATTCAAAGGGCTGAAATATATCAGTCCATGTGTTTTGCAACAGCTGGAGGCACCCTGGTTGGGGACCACTGCTTAAAAGGGGAACTCTGCTGGCAAGCTTTTTTTCTCATGGTCACACTAGTGCAAATCACATTTGGTGTGACAGTTGTACAAATAAAAAATAAAAAATAAACTTTTTTGGCTGTTGAATAAAACCAGTCGTCACTGTCAGTTCATGTCAAAGTTACCAGTTTTTTTTGCCTGCAGGGCAAATTGCGTCACAATAGTGCAAATCACATTAGGTGTGACAGTTGTGCAAATAAAAAATAAAAAAAAACTTTTTTGGCTGTTGAATAAAACCAGTCGTCACTGTCAGTTCATGTCAAAGTTACCAGTTTTTTTGCCTAAAGGGCAAATTGTGTCACAATAGTGCAAATCACATTTGGTGTGACACTTGTGCAAATTTTACCAAAAAAAATGACAGGCAGATGAAGGCTACCCCGCAGGGGCCGTCGGGGTGCTGGGATTCCCTTTGGCCCTAGAATGGCCAGTGTTCAGAGGCCACGTACCCTGAACCCCCAAAGTTCTGAGGACTTAGTTGACTCCCAAAAGACACCCAATCTACTACAGCTTCCGCTCGGAACCTTGACGCATCGTCCTTCTCCTCCTCTAGCTTAGCTTCGGGCACCTCTCATGATGCCACTTGCCCGCCTGCCGCCACCACCAACACTAGCACCACAGCAGCTTTACTTGATCCGTCAGAGGAGTTATTTACACATCAGTTTGAAGACATGAGTGATGCGGAACCATTATTGCCAGAGGATGTAGTTAACAGGGATATGTCTCAGTTAGGCAGCATTACACACGGACGTACAGTGTGATGATGATGTTGTACCCGCTGCTGATTCCTTTCTTGAGGTGTCAGATAGCGGTGAAGGTGTTGATGATGACGATGTGTCCGTGGATGCCATGTGGGTGCCCGCTAGAAGAGAAGAAGAGGGGGAAAGTTCAGATGGAGAGACAGAGAGGAGGAGGAGACGAGTTGGATGCAGGGTGAGGTCGTCGCAAGGATTTAGTGGCACAGTCAGACAGCAGGAATCGGCACCCAGGGTCCGCCAGACGGGACGCCAATCAACGCATGCTGTTGCCACCACCAGAATGCTGTCATCGCAGAGCTCAGCAGTGTGGAATTTTTTTTGTGTGTCTGCCTCTGGCAACAGCGAGGCCATTTGCAACCTGTGCCAGAAGAAACTGAGTCGTGGGAAGTCCAACACCCACCTAGGCACAACTGCTTTGCGAAGGCACATGATGTCACATCACAAACGCCTATGGGATCAACACGTCAGTACAAGCAGCACACAAAGTCAAAGCTGCCATCCTCCTCCTGGTCCAGCATCTTCAGCCAGGTCAACCACTGCTGCCCTCCTTGCCCCCTCTCAACCATCCGCCTCTCCGTCTCTTGCCTTGAGCAGTTCCTGCTCATCTGCCCACAGTCAGGTGTCTGTCAAGGAGCTCTTTGAATGCAAGAAGACAATGCCTCAAAGTCACCCCCTAGCCCGGCATCTGACAGCTGGCTTGTCGGAACTGCTAGCCCGCCAGCTGGGCACCTCAGTGGAAGGTACCCGGCCAAATTTTTTTTGCACAAAAGGCAATCCCCAACCTTTACTCCATTGTGCAAAAGGAAATTATGGCATGTCTGGCACACATTGTAGGGGCAAGGGTCCATCTGACCACTGATACCTGGTCTGCAAAGCATGGTCAGGGCAGGTATATCACCTACACTGCGCATTGGGTAAACCTGGTGATGGCTGCCAAGCATGGAATGTGTGGCTCTGCAGTGGAGTTGGTGACACCACCACGACTTTAAGGCAGGCCTGCTGCCACCTCCTCTACTCCTCCTACTCCATCCTCTTCCATAACATCCTCGGCCGAGTCCTCTTCCACTGCTGCGTCTTGCTCCACATCACCGGCACCCCCCCAGCTCCCCAGGTGCTATTCCACATCCCGGATATGGCAGTGTCACGCCATCTTGGGGTTGACTGGCCTCAAAGCGGATAGTCACACCGCACCAGCGCTCCTCTCGACCCTGAACGCACAGGTGGACCAGTGGCTGACTCCGCACCAACTGGAGATCGGCAAGGTGGTTTGTGACAACGGAACAAATTTGTTGGCGGCATTGAGGTTGGGCAAGTTGACACATGTGCTGTGCATGGCACATGTGTGTAATCTGATTGTACAACGCTTTGTGCTCAAGTACCCAGGCTTACAGGATGTCCTAAAGCAGTCCAGGAAGGTGTGTGGCCATTTCAGGCGTTCCTACACGGCCATGGTGCACTTGTCAGATACGAAACAACATGCCAGTGAGGCGCTTGATTTGCGACAGCCCGACACATTGGAATTCTACACTCCTAATGTTCGACCGCCTGCTCCAACAAGAAAAAGCCGTCAACGAATATTTGTATGACCGGGGTGCTGGGACATCTTTTTTTTGCTGGAGGCTCATGCGCAATGCCTGTAGGCTCATGCGTCCTTTTGAGGAGGTGACAAACCTGGTCAGTTGCACGGAAGGCACCATCAGCGACATCATACGGTTTGTTTTCTTCCTGGAGCGTGCCCTGCGAAGAGTGCTGGATCAGGCAGTAGATGAGCGTGAAGAGGAAGAGTTGTGGACACCATCACCACCAGAAACAGCCTTATCAGCATCGCTTGCTGGACCTGCGGCAATGCTGGAAGAAGATTGTGAGGAAGAGGAGTCAGAGGAGGAATGTGGCTTTGAAGAGGAGGAGGAAGACCAACCACAGCAGGCATCCCAGGGTACTCCTTGTCACCTATCTGGTTCCCATGATGTTTTACGTGGCTGGGGGGAAGAAGATGATACCTTCCCTGACATCACTGAGGACGAGGAACGGGACATGAGTAGCTCGGCATCCGTCCTTGTGCAAATGGGGTCTTTCATGCTGTCGTGCCTGTTGAGGGACCCTCGTATAAAAAGGCTGAAGGAGAACGACCTGTACTGGGTGTCCACGCTATTAGACTCCCGGTATAAACATAAAGTGCCTGACATGTTACCGCATTACAGCAAGGCGAAAATGATTCAGCAGGTCCAAAATAAATTAAGAAGTATGCTGTACACAGCGTATAAGGGTCATGTTACAGCACAACAAGGATCTAACAGGGGAAGAGGTGAAAGTAATCCTCCTCCTCCTCCCACGAACACGCCGGCAAGGACAGGAAGCTGTACAGACATGCTGTTGATGGAGAACATACAGAGCTTTTTAAGTCCTACGCATCGCCACAGCCCTTCGGGGTCCACCATCAGAGAACGACTTGACTGACAGGTAGCAGACTACCTGGCCTTAACCGCAGATATCGACACTCTGAGGAGCGATGAACCCCTTGACTACAGGGTGTGCCAGCTTGACTTGTGGCCTGAGCTATCCCAATTTGCGCTCGAACTTCTGGCCTGTCCCGCTTCAAGTGTCCTATCAGAAAGGACCTTCAGTGCAGCAGGAGGTATTGTCACTGAGAAGAGGAGTCGCCTTGGTCAAAAAAGTCTGGATTACCTCACCTTTCTTAAGAAGAATGAGGGATGGATCCCGAAGGGACTGACACTGGGCGATACATTTGACTGAACAAGGCCTGATCAGATGACCTGCCTTGGGCTAAAAATGGTCCACACGCTGCTGTATTTGAACTCTGAATGCCGGACGACTTGCGTGACTTATCCGCCACCAACTATGGTTTAAGCCGCAATGTTTTAGGGCACTTTCTGCCTGGCAAAACAAACAGAAATTTTTCGGCTTCGACAGTACCAAATTTTCCAGCCAGGTGTACATGCCTAATTTTTCTGGCCTCTGCTGCTGCACTTTTTATGGTGCTGCAATTTTTATGGCCGCTGCTACAGCTGCGACAATACCAAATTTTCCAGCCAGGTGTACATGCTTAATTTTTCGGGCCTCTGCTGCTGCACTTGTTATGGTGCTGCAATTTTTCTGGCTGCTGCTACAGCTTTGTTTGCGACAATACCCAATTTTTGATCCATGTGTACATGCCTAATTTTTCTGGTACTCTCTGCTGACATCTCTGTTCATTTTAGCAACCGTGAATATTAGATGTATGCTAAGGGTAGCATGGTGGCTCAGAGGTTAGCGCTGGGGCCTTGGGTTCAAATCCCACTATGTGCTGCCTAATATGGTGGAATCTTATGTGCTGCCTAAAGGGGGGATCTAACTATGTGCTGCCTAATATGGGGGAATCTATGTGCTGTCTAAAGGGGGGATCTAACTATGTGATGCCTAAAGGGGGGCTCTATGTGCTGCCTAAAGGGGGCTAAAGCATGTTATTCCAAACCATTTAGGAATGTTGGGTGATTTATGCTCTTTATGGATTAAAACCAGATTCTGCATCAACTACCGTATTTATCGACGTATAACACGCACTTTTTAGGCTAACATTTTTTGCCTAAAGTCTATGTGCGTGTTATACGCCGATACCGCCCCAGGAAAGGCAGGGGGAGAGAGGCCGTCGCTGCCCACTTCTCTCCCCCTGCCTTCCCTGGGGTCTAGAGCCCTGCTGCCGGCCCTTCTCACCCCCTGGCTATCGGCGCCGCTGCCCGTTCTGTCCCCCTGACTATCGGTACTGGCGCCGATAGCAAGGGGGAGAGAAGGGGCAGCGGCACCCATTGCCGGCGCCGCTGCCCCGTTGCCTCCCCCCATCCCCGATGGCATAATTACCTGGGTCGGTCCGCGCTGCTGTAGGCCTCCGGCGTGCGTCCCCTTCATCGTTGCTATGCGCTGCACGGCGCGGCGCATGACGTCAGTGCGCCGCGCCGTGCATAGCAACGACGCAGGGGACGCACGCCGGAGGCCTGGAGCAGCGCGGACCCGACCCAGGTAATTATGCCACCGGGGATGGGGGGAGGCAACGAAGCAGCGGCGCCGGCAATGGGTGCCTCTGCCCCTTCTCTCCCCCTGGCTGTCGGCGCCGCTTCTCTCCCCCTGGCTATCGGCGCCGGCAATGGGGCGCCGGCACCGATAGTCAGGGGGACAGAACGGGCAGCGGCGCTGATAACCAGGGGGTTAGAAGGGCCGGCAGCAGGGCTCTAGACCCCAGGAAAGGCAGGGGGAGAGAAGCGGGCAGCGACGGCCTCTCTCCCCCTGCCTTTCCTGGGCATGTATCGGGGTATACACGCGCACACACGCACCCTCATTTTACCATGGATATTTGGGTAAAAAACTTTTTTTACCCAAATATCCTTGGTAAAATGAGGGTGCGTGTTATAGGCCGGTGCGTGGTATACCCCGATAAATACGGTATGTAATTTTCCATGGGAGTTTTGCCATGGATCCCACTCCGGCACGCCACAGTCCAGGTATTAGTCCCCTTGAAACAACTTTTAAATCACTATTGTGCCCAGAAAGAGTCCCTGTGGGCTTTTGCGGAAGGTCACGACATCACTAGCAGAAAACCAGTTTAAGTAGGTAGCTTCTCCCAGTAAATTTCCCTGAGGTGGTAGGTAAATTCCAAAGTAGGTTGGTAGATCTTATTCTACATATAACAGTGGCATAAAAATATGAGTTTTTTCTTCAATAAAACCCAACATAGAATAATCTAAGAAAGACTAACAAGAAATAATAGAGTGCCGCGGTAGATGATAAATCATCACAGAGTTCCATACTGCCATCTCTCCTGGTGACCTGTTTGAGGAATCTGATGAATCACTTATTGTTACACAGTCATAAACCGCACACGGGGGAGGTAATCTCTGCACAACACTGATACCGCTCTTCACCTGAATTTCCTTTATACAATGGAAAAGACAGCAGGGGGGTGAAGAGGTGGAGGGGCAAGTTGAGATGACAGGGCCCATCTCCCCCATATTCCATGCCTGGCTTAGTTATGAAATGGTTCTTAACCCCTTAAGGACGGACCCATTTAAAAAAAAAAAAAAAAAGAATAACGTATCTCTTTAAATGGTAATAACTTTAGAATGCTTCTTCTGAGCAGAGCGATTCTGAGATAGTTTTTTCGTGACATATTGTACTTTATTTAAGTGGTGCATTTTTGTTGACTCATGCAGAATTTTTTGTGAAAAACACCAAAATATTGTGAAAAACTGGAAAATTTTTGGTGTTTTTTTTTATAGTGTACACTGTTCGATAAAAGTGATGTTATAGTTATTCTGTGGCTCAGTATGATTATGGTGATACCCACTTTATATAGCTTTCTATGTTACTTTTTCTGCCATTCATTTTCCAACAGCCGTAACTATTTAATTTTTTGTCTGACACCATTGAATGAGGACTTATTTTTTTGTGGGATGAGCTGTACTTCTGTATTGGTATCATTTTTGCGATGCACGCTACCTTATTGATCTTTTTATATTCCGCTATTTGTACCATTAATTTTGCGCTTTTTTGTTGTTGTTTTTTTTTTTTTTTGGGTGGGGGGGGGAGGGGGGTTGTTCACTGTGTGGGATAATTTACATTATAGTTTGATAGCACACGTCATTACGGACATGGCAATACCTATTATGTATATGATTTGTGTGTTTGATCTATTTTGGTGATAATACACCTTTTTTTTTTTTTTACACTTCATACTTTTATTGAAGAACTTATTTTATTTTTTACGCTTTTTACAGGTTATACTATGCTGTACATTTGTACTGCAGCACAGTATGACCTGATCAGCTGCACACAGTACAGCCTGTGTGATCATGCCTCTGGCCAGATCTCACAGGCTTCCATAGCAGGCAGACAGGAGGTCATGATCTGACCTCATGCTGCCATAGCAACCAACGGTGACCTGCGATCGTATCGCGGGGTTGACATTGGTGAACAGCGCGCTCCCCCTGTCAACACCATAGATGTGTGATCAGGATTGATCACGATTCATGGCATCTATGGGGTTAATGGTCCCCCCCCCCAGTAGGTACATCCCCCCCAGTAGGTAGGTAGTTCCCTGGAATAGGTATGTAGTTTCCTTTATTAAAGGGGTACTCCGCCCACAGACATATTATCCCCTATCCCCCAATGTCTGACTGTGGGCCCCCCCCCCCATCACGCCCCCTCTCATAGACATGAATGTAGGGGGCGTGGCGTGAAATCACAGGTGGGGTAGGCTGGCATAATGTCATGTCTCTGGCCACCCAAAATACTGTTTGGGGGTATGAGCGGCAGGCCCCGCGATCAGACATCTTCTCCTCTGTCCTTTGGATAGGGGATAAGATGTCTGTGAGCGGAGAACCAGTTTAAGTAGGTAGATTCTCCCATACTGCCATCTCTCCTGGTGACCTGTTTGAGGAATCTGATGAATCACTTATTGTTACACAGTCATAAACAACACACGGGGGAGGTAATCTCTGCACAACACTGATACCGCTCTTCACCTGAATTTCCTTGGAAGGTGGTTTGGTTTTTATTAGTGTAGAACACTCCTAGTTATGTTGTTTATACAATGGAAAAGACAGCAGGGGGGGTGAAGAGGTGGAGGGGTAAGTTGAGCTGACAGGGTCCCCCATATGCCATGCCTGGCTTAGTTGGGAAATGGTTCTTAACCCCTTAAAGGGTTACTTCGGCACTAAGACATCTAATCCCCTATCCAAAGGAGCATGCTCCGGGGACTGGTTTTAACGGGGTACTGCGTGCAAGATTACGGGGGGGGTCCTTTGGATAGGGGATAAGATGTCTTAGTGCCGGAGTACCCCTTTAACCCCTTAAGGATGCCCTTTTTTCCCTTAAAGGGGTTATCCAGGAAAACACTTTTTTTTTATCTATCAGCTGGCTCCAGAAAGTTAAACAGATTTATATATTACTTATATTAAAAAATCTTAATCCTTTCAGTACTTATGAGCTTCTGAAGTTAAGGTTGTTCTTTTCTGTCTAAGTCCTCTCTGATGACACCTGTCTCGGGAAACGCCCAGTTTAGAAGCAAATCCCCATAGCAAACGTCTTCTAAACTGGGCGTTTCCCGAGACAGGTGTCATCAGAGAGCATTTAGACAGAAAAGAACAACCTTAACTTCAGAAGCTCATAAGTACTGAAAGGATTAAGATTTTTTTAATAGAAGTAATTTACAAATATGTTTAACTTTCTGGAGCCGGTTGATATAGATATAAAAAATGTTTTTTTCCTGGAATACCCCTTTAAGGACTGAGCCCTTTTTCACAATTCTGACCACCAGCACTTTACACTTTAATAACTTTAAAACGCTGTTACCGAATATTCTGATTCTGAGATCATTTTTTCATGACATATTCTACTTTATTTTGGTGGTAAATTTTCGTCGTTACTTGCATCCTTTTTTGGTGAAAAATCCCATAATTTCATGAAATTTTTGAAAATTTTGCATTTTTCTAACTTTGAAGCTCTCTGCTTGTAAGGAAAATGGATATTCCAAATAAATTAAATTTTTATTCACAAATACAATGTGCACTTTATGTTGGCATCATAAAATGGACATATATTGACTTTTTGAAAAAAATTTGAGGGCTTCAAAGTAGTGCAGCAATTTTCAAAAATGTCATGAAAATTGCAAAATCTGAAGGGACAGATGTTACAGAACTACAACTCCCAGCATGCCTGGGCAGTCTAGTTATGCTGAGAGTTGTAGTTTGGCAACATATGGAGGGCTACCGTTTGGGCACCACTGTAACAGTGGTCTCCAAACTGTGACCCTCCAGATGTTGCAAAACTACAACTCCCAGCATGCCCAGACAGCCTTTGGCTGCCTGGGCATGCTGGGATTTGCAGTTTGGCACCCACTAGGAAGGGCAGCAGTAAAGATTGCTTACTCCCCCCTTCCTTTCGCCGCCCCCCCCCCCCCCCAGCACCGTCATTTCCCTACCTCCATCTTCTCTCCCCAACATCCCAACATCCAGGGGTGGGCAGAATGGGTGGTTGCAGTGGCAACCCAATGTCCTGAGCTGCTATTGGTCAGAATTCAGTTCTGACCAATGGCAGGGGATAGGAGGAGATCGCAGCACTCAGGATGATCAGGGCTATCACTGACAGCTCCGATCATCCCTATTTTCCGGGTGATCGGGTCACCAGTGACCCAATCAGTCCGGAATAGCAGAAAAAAATGTCTGAATTGACATGCGATTTTTCTGCAATCGCCGACATGGGGGGGTCTCAGGACCCCCTCAGCGATGTGCCGGAATGCCTGCTGAATGATTCCACCAGGCATCCCGGTACGGTCCCCAACCGGCTAGCGGCGGGGACCGGAATTCCAACGGGCGTCTGCAATCGCCCTACATCCTTAAGGACTTGGGATGCAAGGCGTATGCATACGCCCCAGGTCCTGAAGAGGTTAAGGACGGACCCATTTTTTTAAAAAATCTGTCTCTTTAACCCCTTAAGGACCGGGCCATTTTACACCTTAGGACATTAATAACTCTGGAATGCTTTTACTTATCATTCTGATTCCGAGATTGTTTTTTCGTGTCATATTCTATATTAACATAGAGGTAAAATTTTGTGGCAACTTGCATCCTTTCATGGTGAAAAATCCCAAAATTTGATGAAAAAAAGGAAAATGTTGAATTTTTCTAACTTTGAAGCTCTCTGCTCTCTGGATATTCAAATTAAATTTTTTTTTTTTGGATCACATATACAATATGTCTACTTTATGTTTGCATCATAAAATTGATGAGTTTTTACTTTTGGAAGACACCAGAGGGCTTCAAAGTTCAGCAGCAATTTTAAAATTTTTCACAAAATTTTCAAACTCACTTTTTTTAAGTGACCAGTTCAGTTTTGAAGTGGATTCGAAGTGCTTATAAAAACTGCACCCCCCCCCCCAAAGTATTCAAAATGACATTCAGTAAGTGTTTTAACCCTTTAGGTGTTTCACAGGAATAGCAGCAAAGTGAAGGAGAAATTTTTAAATCTTCATTTTTACACTCGCATTTTCTTGTAGACCCAATTTTTGAATTTTTGCAAGGGGTAAAAGGAGATAATTTTTACTGGTATTTGTAGCCCAATTTCTCTCGAGTAAGCACATACCTCATATGTCTATGTAAATTGTTCAGCGGGTGCAGTAGAGGGCTCAGAAGGGAAGGAACAACAAGGGGATTTTGGAGAGAACATTTTTCTGAAATGGTTTTTGGGGGGCATGTCACCTTTAGGAAGCCCCTAGGGTGCCAGGACAGCAAAAAAAAAAAAAACAACACAGCATTATATTTTGGAAACTAGACCCCTTGGAGAACGTAACAAGGGGTAAAGTGAACCTTAATACCCCACAGGGGTTTCACGACTTTTGCATATGTAAAAAAATAAATATTTTTTTTACCTAAAATGCTTGTTTTCGCAAAAAAATTAAATTTTTTCAAAGGGTTAAAGCAGAAAATACCCCTCAAATTTTGAACCCTAATTTCTCCCGAGTCAGAAAACACCCCATATGGGGGTGAAAAGTGCTCTGCTGGCGCACTACAGGTCTCAGAAGAGGAGTACTCACATTTGGCTTTTTGGTAGCAAATTTTGCTCTGGGGGCATGCCGCATTTAGGAAGCCCCTATGGTGCCAGGACAGCAAAAAAAAAAACACATGGCATTATATTTTGTAAAACTAGACCCCTTGGGGAACATAACAAGGGGTAAAGTGAACCTTAATACCCCACAGGGGCTTCACGACTTTTGCATATGTAAAAAAAAAAAAAAATACCTAAAATGCTTGTTTTCGCAAAAATTTTACATTTTTACAAAGGGTTAAAGCAGAAAATACCCCCAAAAATTTGAAGCCCAATTTCTCCCGATTCAGAAAACACCCCATATGGGGGTGAAAAGTGCTCTGCTGGCGCACTACAGGTCTCAGAAGAGTAGTAGTCACATTTGGCTTTTTGGAAGCAAATTTTGCTCTTGACTCATGCCACATTTAGGAAGCCCCTATGGTGCCAGGACAGCAAAAAAATACCCACATGGCATTATATTTTGGAAACCAGACCCCTTGGGGAACGTAACAAGGGGTAAAGTGAACCTTAATACCCCACAGGGGGTTCACGACTTTTGCATATGTAAAAAAAAAAAAAATTCCCTAAAATGCTTGCTTTCGCAAAAATGTTACATTTTTACAAAGGGTTAAAGCAGAAAATACCCCCCAAAATTTGAAGCCCAATTTCTTCCGATTCAGAAAACACCCCAAATGGGGGTGAAAAGTGTTCTGCTGGCGCACTACAGGTCTCAGAAGAGGAGTAGTCACATTTGGCTTTTTGGAAGCAAATTTTGCTCTGGGGGCATGCCACATTTAGGAAGCCCCTATGGTGCCAGGACAGCAAAAAAAAAAAAAACACATGGCATTATATTTTGGAAACTAGACCCCTTGGGGAACGTAACAAGGGGTAAAGTGAACCTTAATACCCCACAGGGGTTTCACAACTTTTGCATATGTAAAAAAAAATTACCTGAAATGCTTGTTTTCGCAAAAATTTGTGTATGTATAAAACATTTTTTTTTCACTAAAATGTGGGTTTCCCCACAAATTTCACATTTTTGCAAGGGTTAATAGTAGAAAAGACCCCCCAAAATTTGGAACCCCATCTCTTCTGAGTATGGAGGTACCCCATAAGTGGACGTCAAGTGCACTGCAGGAGCGCCACATTCTCAGAAGAGAAGGAGTCACATTTGCAAACTTTGCTGAAATGGGGGGGGACATGTCACATTAGGAAGCCCCTATGGTGCCAGGACAGCAAAATACCCCCCACATGTCATACCATTTTGGAAACTAGACCCCTTGAGGAATGTAACAAGGGGTAAAGTGAGCCTTAATACCCCACAGGGGTTTCACAACTTTTGCATATGTAGAAAGAAATATGGGCGTGGCCGGAAGCGGAGGAGAGCAGAGGCGGATGTAGAGGGCTCTCCCCTCAGCTCTGATATAGCGGCACAAATCGGCAGTTAACCCTCACAAATTCCTCTTTGACTAACCTCATCTGACAGGGCTTGCGGTGCGGAACGGAAAGAGACTACACCGGCCTTTCTGCGCTCACTGTGACCGGAGTTACTGTGGCCGGAGATCCGGAAGGCGCGAACATAGCGGCGCTGCCGGCGCCATATTGCCACCCAGGCTGTGAGCTACTCACCGGAGGTACGGAGGAGATTTATGAGAGCTGGGGGAGCAGATGAAGTAACTGCTGCTCTTGGACGTCCGGCTGCTGGTATCCCGACCCCCTAATCGCTGCCCGCACTCGGCTGCGCTGCTTGAAGGAGAGAAGGAGACGGGTAGTGAAGACGCTGACGCCATCTTGCCTGCCTGCCTGCTGCTGCGCTCACACATCCTCATTAGCAGCACCACTCCACCGAGACCGTGAGGAAGGAGGGGAAGGGGGAGAAGTGGGGGACGCAGTGGCATCATTTTGAAAGTGCTCCCCTGGCTTTTGATGAAAACAACCTAAAAGACTGTGAGTACTCTGATGACAGATCACCTGTGGCAGAGTTGGGATATAGCCTTGTGGAGGAAACTGTACTACCTGTCAGCCATATTGCCCTTACCCTGGTACCCAAACTACTAAGCGGGACAGCAGTCTCTGCAAAAGCTACTTACAAGGCTCCAGCGCTGGATGAGCTGTACCCTCAGATCTGTGGCTTATAGTTTACAGTAACATTTCATCTCCCTTTTCCATACTAGTCAACATATTGTATGCTGCATATTGTGATACTGAAGTGGTGATAACTTAAAGAATCTAATACAAGAAAAGTGCTACCTTTTACAGTATATTATTATCAGCTTACCCACGGCTTCTCCTAAAGGGTCCAGTGTCATTAAACAAACTGCCACTAGAGGGTGCTGTTTCCTCGCTTATTCTCAGTCACTGCAAATGGACTTTGATGTTTCCTTCTCTTCCTTTTACCTGCCTTAATGGCCTGTGAGGCTCCTTTTTCTGAGGGACTGTTGTAACATGTCTAGGAGGCGCTTGAAAAAAAAAGATACCAATAAACTCACCGAATACTACTCATTGAGAAACAAATCTGTTCCCATTTGCAACTTCGCTGACGAAGAAAGTGATTTCTCAGACTTACCTTGTAATTATACCACAGGTGACCAAACATCTCTATCTACCCCTTTGGGAGCTGAATCTGTAATTCCAAAAACCAACTCACAACTAAGCTCTATATCGGCAGCTGTTACCCATATGTCCAACCCCTCCATTAAATCGCCCGATATGGCATCCAAACTGGAGGATAAAATGCCTGCTAGCATGGAATCTACAATGAGAAACTTATTCCAAGAATTCAGAGACTCTTTACAGAAAGATGTACTGTCATCCATAAGCGTACTTTCTAAAGAAGTGGCACAAATAGGTGAACGCACAGCAAACTTAGAGGACAAACTGGAAAAATTCACAGATGCTCACAATGCACTAGTGGACTCTCAAAATGAGACGACAGACGACATTGTTTCCATTCAATTAAAATTAGCGGACCTGGAAGACAGATCCAGGAGGAATAATATCCGCTTCAGAGGAATACCTGAGTCAGTGCAAAACTCAGAACTGCGTGATTTTCTCACAGATTACTTTAGCGTGCTTACTCCACAAGCTGACCAAAGAGACATGATAGTGGACCGAGTACACCGTCTGCCTAAACCAACACATCTCTCTCGAGACATACCTAGAGATGTCCTTGCCAGAATCCATTTCTTTCACTATAAAGAAGATGTATTAAGAGCAGCCAAAAAGCCTCCTAACTTACCGGACCGATTCCTGAACATCACCCTGTTTGCCGACCTATCTGCTGCAACATTGAAAAGGAGGAAAGCTTTCTCCACTTCCACCGCTGTCTTGAGAGAGGAGGGAGTTCCCTACAGATGGGGTTTTCCAGTGAAACTATTGGTTCCCAGAAATGGAGCTACACTCTCCTTTTCCACACCTAGAGAGGCTCTACACATGGTGGGCAAATGGTTCCCTGACAGAATTAAATCCTCCATGCTGACGGATCCACCTAAATCCAGGCCAGCACCTATCCATCAGGAATGGTCAAGAGTACAACGGAAATCTCCTGAGTCTTCTCACGGACGAGATAGACACTCCCACTCAAGATCTCGCTCCCCTACCTGAGGAGTGACGGACAAGCTCATGGAGACTTTGTGGAACTGTTTACCGTCAAGCCCTCATGACGAACTCCACTGCAGAACTATGTCAAAGACTATTCTTTGGTTGAGGTATCTTGTTGTTTATAGGGTTAACGTTACCAGTTATTGACATCAGGGCGGAATGTCTGATAGATAAAATTGATGCGTATTCTAACGTTGAAATTGTATTTCCATGCAATACATTTTTTCTCCCACGCCATCCTCTTGGCCGTGTTATACCATGAGGTACTGGCTGGTTCTTACAGAACCAAAAGTTCAAAGTTTACGTTCGCGCAAGTTCTTATTCATTATTCTACTAAGGGTCTAGGCTTATTATGGAGCTCCATTTACAGACACGGGTATATGAGATGTATCTGGTTTGCTTATATGTTTCATTTCAAATGGGGTATGACTGAGAGTCTTACAACAGGTCTTAATTATGGTGTTTAATATCACTACATTCAATGTGAGGGGGCTTAATAGTCCCTTTAAAAGGAGCTTATTCTGGAGGGAGTGTAAAAGGGTGGGATGCGATATTATTTGTGCCCAACAAACCCACCTGCTAACAACTGACACCTTTAGACTTAAGCATAGAAACTTTCCCAATATATTCTTCACCCCTAACGTTAATAAGAAAAAAGGTGTATTGATAGCGGTGAAAAATTCAGTAGCCTTTAAGATGGTGGATGTTGTATATGATGCCTATAGCAGATATATTATATTAAATTGCGATATTAATAACCGTAAATACACTATAGCCTCTATATATGCTCCAAATAAAAAACAAGGCACTTTCTTGAATCACGTCCTCAACAGAATTGCCCAAAATAAATATGGAGCGCTAATACTGACGGGTGATTTTAATAAAGTGCTATCCCCACGAATAGATAAAAATCCCCCTAACATTTCAGATAGAAATACGGACGTCTCCAATATTTTATTTAAAGCTGACCTCTTTGACTCTTGGAGAACTCTCAATGCTGAGGAGAGAGACTACACATTCTTCTCCCATACTCATCGTGTGTATTCACGTATAGATATGATAGTAGTGGATAAATGGCTTCTCCAGCAGTCAAAAACTTCCTCAATAGGAATTATCAGCTGGTCAGACCATGCACCAGTTACAACTAGTCTATTTGAAGAATATAATACCCCTCCAGTTTTTCAGTGGAGAATTAACAATTCCCTGCTTTCCGATGCTCACACCAGCGCCACCATAGATCAAAAAATACAAGACTACTTCCAATTAAATTCCGTGACAGACACTAATGTTTTTACCCATTGGTGTGCTCACAAGGCGGTGCTAAGAGGGGAATGTATTAAATTAGCGTCCCACCAAAAAAAGTTACGATCCCAAAAAATACAATCCCTTATATCTCAAATTAAAATTTTGGAAAATAATCATAAAAGAACTCCCACAAATAATTTGTTAACAGAATTAAAAAAATTACGATTCCAATTGTATCAAGCCCTACATTACAAGTTTGACTTTTTTCTTAAAAAGACAAATACCCAATTTTACGGACACGGAAATAAAGCAGGCAAGATGCTGGCCAATAAATTTAGGTCTATAACGAACAAATCAAAAATTTCACATATCTTTAATAGTAAAGGAGAAAAAATATTGAATCCCAAATTAATTGCAAATGTTATGGCAGAGTACTATGAAAGATTGTACAATCTAAAATCGGACCCTGACATTATTCAACCCCAAGTCTCATTGATTGATCGCTTTTTATCGAATCTAAACCTCCCCTATATAAACTCAGATGATTCTGAGGCTCTCAATAGCCCCATCACTGAGATTGAGCTACACTCGGTCATATCCTCTCTAAAGTTGAATAAATCCCCAGGACCTGACGGGGGAATACTATAAGAAATATCAAAGTACTTGTTACGCCGAGCGCTCCGGGTCCCCGCTCCTCCCCGGAGCGCTCGCTTCACTCTCCCCGCTGCAGCGCTCCGGTCACATCCTCTGACCCGGGGCGCTGCGATTCCGCTGCCAGCCGGGATGCGATTCGCGATGCGGGTAGCGCCCGCTCGCGATGCGCACCCCGGCTCCCGTACCTGACTCGCTCTCCGTCTGTTCTGTCCCGGCGCGCGCGGCCCCGCTCCCTAGGGCGCGCGCGCGCCGGGTCTCTGCGATTTAAAGGGCCACTGCGCCGCTGATTGGCGCAGTGGTTCCAATTAGTGTGTTCACCTGTGCACTTCCCTATATCACCTCACTTCCCCTGCACTCCCTTGCCGGATCTTGTTGCCATTGTGCCAGTGAAAGCGTTCCTTGTGTGTTCCTAGCCTGTGGTCCAGACCTTCTGCCGTTGCCCCTGACTACGATCCTTGCTGCCTGCCCCGACCTTCTGCTACGTCCGACCTTGCTTCTGCCTACTCCCTTGTACCGCGCCTATCTTCAGCAGCCAGAGAGGTGAGCCGTTGCTAGTGGATACGACCTGGTCACTACCGCCGCAGCAAGACCATCCCGCTTTGCGGCGGGCTCTGGTGAAAACCAGTAGTGGCTTAGAACCGGTCCACTAGCACGGTCCACGCCAATCCCTCTCTGGCACAGAGGATCCACTACCTGCCAGCCGGCATCGTGACAGTAGATCCGGCCATGGATCCCGCTGAAGTTCCTCTGCCAGTTGTCGCTGACCTCACCACGGTGGTCGCCCAGCAGTCACAACAGATAGCGCAACAAGGCCAACAGCTGTCTCAACTGACCGTTATGCTACAACAGTTACTACCACAGCTTCAGCAGTCATCTCCTCCGCCAGCTCCTGCACCTCCTCCGCAGCGAGTGGCCGCTCCTGGGCTACGCCTATCCTTGCCGGATAAATTTGATGGGGACTCTAAGTTTTGCCGTGGCTTTCTTTCCCAATGTTCCCTGCATCTGGAGATGATGTCGGACCTGTTTCCCACTGAAAGGTCTAAGGTGGCTTTCGTAGTCAGCCTTCTGTCCGGAAAAGCCCTGTCATGGGCCACACCGCTCTGGGACCGCAATGACCCCGTCACTGCCTCTGTACACTCCTTCTTCTCGGAAATCCGAAGTGTCTTTGAGGAACCTGCCCGAGCCTCTTCTGCTGAGACTGCCCTGTTGAACCTGGTCCAGGGTAATTCTTCCGTTGGCGAGTATGCCGTACAATTCCGTACTCTTGCTTCAGAATTGTCCTGGAATAATGAGGCCCTCTGCGCGACCTTCAAAAAAGGCCTATCCAGCAACATTAAAGATGTTCTGGCCGCACGAGAAATTCCTGCTAATCTACATGAACTTATTCACCTAGCCACTCGCATTGACATGCGTTTTTCCGAAAGGCGTCAGGAACTCCGCCAAGATATGGACTCTGTTCGCACGAGGCGTTTCTTCTCCTCGGCTCCTCTCTCCTCTGGTCCCCTGCAATCTGTTCCTGTGCCTTCCGCCGTGGAGGCTATGCAGGTCGACCGGTCTCGCCTGACACCTCAAGAGAGGACACGACGCCGTATGGAGAACCTCTGCCTGTACTGTGCTAGTACCGAACACTTCCTGAGGGATTGTCCTATCCGTCCTCCCCGCCTGGAAAGACGTACGCTGACTCCGCACAAAGGTGAGACAGTCCTTGATGTCTACTCTGCTTCTCCACGTCTTACAGTGCCTGTGCGGATGTCTGCCTCTGCCTTCTCCTTCCCTGCTGTGGCCTTCTTGGACTCTGGATCTGCAGGAAATTTTATTTTGGCCTCTCTCGTCAACAGGTTCAACATCCCGGTGACCAGTCTCGCCAGACCCCTCTACATCAATTGTGTAAATAATGAAAGATTGGACTGTACCATACGTTTCCGCACGGAGCCCCTTCTTATGAGCATCGGATCTCATCACGAGAGGATTGAACTTTTGGTCCTCCCCAATTGCACCTCGGAAATTCTCCTTGGACTTCCCTGGCTTCAACTTCATTCCCCAACCCTGGATTGGTCCACTGGGGAGATCAAGAGTTGGGGGTCCTCTTGTTCCAAGAACTGTCTAAAACCGGTTCCCAGTAACCCTTGCCGTAACTCTGTGGTTCCTCCAGTAACCGGTCTCCCTAAGGCCTATATGGACTTCGCGGATGTTTTCTGCAAAAAACAAGCTGAGACTCTACCTCCTCACAGGCCTTATGATTGTCCTATCGACCTCCTCCCGGGCACTACTCCACCCCGGGGCAGAATTTATCCTCTCTCTGCCCCAGAGACTCTTGCCATGTCTGAATACGTCCAGGAGAATCTAAAAAAGGGCTTTATCCGTAAATCCTCCTCTCCTGCCGGAGCCGGATTTTTCTTTGTGTCCAAAAAAGATGGCTCCCTACGTCCTTGCATTGACTACCGCGGTCTTAATAAAATCACGGTTAAGAACCGCTACCCCTTACCCCTCATCTCTGAACTCTTTGATCGCCTCCAAGGTGCCCACATCTTTACTAAATTGGACTTAAGAGGCGCCTATAACCTCATCCGCATCAGAGAGGGGGATGAGTGGAAAACGGCATTTAACACCAGAGATGGACACTTTGAGTATCTGGTCATGCCCTTTGGCCTGTGCAACGCCCCTGCCGTCTTCCAAGACTTTGTCAATGAAATTTTTCGTGATCTGTTATACTCCTGTGTTGTTGTATATCTGGACGATATCCTAATTTTTTCTGCCAATCTCTTCCTTTTCTAGGATATTTGGTCTCTGGCCAGGGACTACAGATGGATCCAGACAAACTCTCTGCCGTCTTAGATTGGCCACGCCCCTCCGGACTCCGTGCTATCCAACGCTTTTTGGGGTTCGCCAATTATTACAGGCAATTTATTCCACATTTTTCTACCATTGTGGCTCCTATCGTGGCTTTAACCAAAAAAAATGCTGATCCCAAGTCCTGGCCTCCTCAAGCAGAAGACGCCTTTAAACGACTCAAGTCTGCCTTTTCTTCGGCTCCCGTGCTCTCCAGACCTGACCCTTCCAAACCCTTCCTATTGGAGGTTGATGCCTCCTCAGTGGGAGCTGGAGCTGTTCTTCTACAAAAAAATTCTTCCGGGCATGCTGTCACTTGTGGTTTTTTCTCTAGGACCTTCTCTCCAGCGGAGAGGAACTACTCCATCGGGGATCGAGAGCTTCTAGCCATTAAATTAGCACTTGAGGAATGGAGGCATCTGCTGGAGGGATCAAGTTTTCCTGTTATTATCTACACCGACCACAAGAACCTCTCCTACCTCCAGTCTGCCCAACGGCTGAATCCTCGCCAGGCCCGGTGGTCTCTGTTCTTTGCCCGATTTAATTTTGAGATTCACTTTCGTCCTGCCGATAAGAACATTAGGGCCGATGCTCTCTCTCGTTCCTCGGATGCCTCAGAAGTTGAACTCTCTCCGCAACACATCATTCCACCTGACTGCCTGATCTCCACTTCTCCTGCCTCCATCAGGCAGACTCCTCCAGGAAAGACCTTTGTTTCTCCACGCCAACGCCTCGGAATCCTCAAATGGGGTCACTCCTCCCATCTCGCAGGTCATGCGGGCATCAAGAAATCTGTGCAACTCATCTCCCGCTTCTATTGGTGGCCGACTCTGGAGACGGATGTTGTGGACTTTGTGCGAGCCTGCACTATCTGTGCCCGGGATAAGACTCCTCGCCAGAAGCCCGCTGGTTTTCTTCATCCTCTGCCTGTCCCCGAACAGCCTTGGTCTCTGATTGGTATGGATTTTATTACTGATTTACCCCCTTCCCGTGGCAACACTGTTATTTGGGTGGTCGTTGATCGATTCTCCAAAATGGCACATTTCATCCCTCTTCCTGGTCTTCCTTCTGCGCCTCAGTTGGCTAAACAATTTTTTGTACACATTTTTCGTCTTCACGGGTTGCCTACGCAGATTGTCTCGGATAGAGGTGTCCAATTCGTGTCTAAATTCTGGAGGGCTCTCTGTAAACAACTCAAGATTAAATTAAATTTTTCTTCTGCATATCATCCCCAGTCCAATGGACAAGTAGAAAGAATTAACCAGATCTTGGGTGATTATTTGCGACATTTTGTTTCCTCCCGCCAGGATGACTGGGCAGATCTCCTTCCATGGGCCGAATTCTCGTATAACTTCAGGGTCTCTGAATCTTCCTCCAAATCCCCATTTTTCGTGGTGTACGGCCGTCACCCTCTTCCCCCCCTCCCTACCCCCTTGCCCTCTGGTCTGCCCGCTGTGGATGAAATTTCTCGTGACCTTTCCATTATATGGAGAGAGACCCAAAATTCTCTCTTACAGGCTTCATCACGCATGAAGAGGTTCGCGGATAAGAAAAGAAGAGCTCCTCCCGTTTTTTCCCCTGGAGACAAGGTATGGCTCTCCGCTAAATATGTCCGCTTCCGTGTCCCTAGCTACAAATTGGGACCACGCTATCTTGGTCCTTTCAAAATTTTGTGTCAAATTAATCCTGTCTCTTACAAACTTCTTCTTCCTCCTTCTCTTCGTATCCCTAATGCCTTTCACGTCTCTCTTCTTAAACCACTCATCCTCAACCGTTTTTCTCCCAAATCTGTTCCTCCCACTCCTGTTTCCGGCTCCTCGGACATCTTCTCTGTCAAAGAGATCTTAGCCTCTAAAAAGGTCAGAGGGAAAACTTTTTTTTTTGTGGACTGGGAGGGTTGTGGTCCTGAAGAGAGATCCTGGGAACCTGAGGACAACATCCTAGACAAAAGTCTGCTCCTCAGGTTCTCAGGCTCTAAGAAGAGGGGGAGACCCAAGGGGGGGGGGTACTGTTACGCCGAGCGCTCCGGGTCCCCGCTCCTCCCCGGAGCGCTCGCTTCACTCTCCCCGCTGCAGCGCTCCGGTCACATCCTCTGACCCGGGGCGCTGCGATTCCGCTGCCAGCCGGGATGCGATTCGCGATGCGGGTAGCGCCCGCTCGCGATGCGCACCCCGGCTCCCGTACCTGACTCGCTCTCCGTCTGTTCTGTCCCGGCGCGCGCGGCCCCGCTCCCTAGGGCGCGCGCGCGCCGGGTCTCTGCGATTTAAAGGGCCACTGCGCCGCTGATTGGCGCAGTGGTTCCAATTAGTGTGTTCACCTGTGCACTTCCCTATATCACCTCACTTCCCCTGCACTCCCTTGCCGGATCTTGTTGCCATTGTGCCAGTGAAAGCGTTCCTTGTGTGTTCCTAGCCTGTGGTCCAGACCTTCTGCCGTTGCCCCTGACTACGATCCTTGCTGCCTGCCCCGACCTTCTGCTACGTCCGACCTTGCTTCTGCCTACTCCCTTGTACCGCGCCTATCTTCAGCAGCCAGAGAGGTGAGCCGTTGCTAGTGGATACGACCTGGTCACTACCGCCGCAGCAAGACCATCCCGCTTTGCGGCGGGCTCTGGTGAAAACCAGTAGTGGCTTAGAACCGGTCCACTAGCACGGTCCACGCCAATCCCTCTCTGGCACAGAGGATCCACTACCTGCCAGCCGGCATCGTGACAGTACTCTTGGTAAATATCTCCTCCCTTTATTCAATTCTATTTTTCAGTCTGGTTATATCCCACCCGAAATGCTACGAGCGACAATTATCACGATTCCCAAACCAGGTAAAACCCCTGATAGACCAGAGAATTTTCGGCCGATTTCACTTCTCAACATTGATTTAAAAATATATTCAAAAATCCTTGCGAACAGAATTAATAATATTCTCCCTTCCCTGATCAAAAATGATCAGGTGGGTTTTGTCCAACAAAGACAAACAGTAGACGGAACTAGACGGTTCATCAATTTAATTCACCATGTAGAATCCTGTCGAATACCTTCATTACTACTGACTTTAGATGCTGAGAAGGCCTTTGACAGAATTCATTGGGGTTACCTGGGGCGCACACTGTCAAAATTTGGGTTCTCCGACAAAATTAGGACCGCGATCATGGCGCTATACAGTTCCCCTTCAGCTTCTGTTTTTACCTCAGGTTTCATGTCTAATAATTTTGATATCACTAATGGGACCAGACAGGGTTGCCCCCTTTCTCCCCTTATTTTTGCCCTGGCGATGGAACCCCTAGCGGAAAGTATTAGACTTAACCCGACAATAGCTGGCATAAAAATTGGTGATAGAGAACACCGTATTGGCCTGTTCGCGGATGACATTCTGATAATTTGTAGAGACCCTGAGGTTTCCATCCCTAGAATTATAGAAGAACTAGACAATTTTGGTAAGCTTTCTTATTATAAAATTAACCCCTCCAAATCCCATATTTTGAATATGGGCTTGACCAACAAAGTTGTTTCCAGACTGAAAGGCCTATATCCTTTTTCCTGGGCGGAGAATTGTATTCCTTATCTGGGTATTAAATTAACCTTTCCTACTAAAAAATTATATGACCTTAATTATATTCCACTTTATACAGATCTAAAGAGAATTACTTCCCAGATGCCCAATTTGAAGGTGTCCTGGCTGGGTAAGGTTTCGGCCATCAAAATGATGGTTTTGCCTAAAATTCTCTATACCTTCAGAAATGTGCCGATTACTTTGCCCTACCGATACATTCAATCTCTGCAGGCACTACTTATGAAATACATTTGGAAAGGAAGGAAGTCCAGAATTAAAACATCTTACCTGTACCCATCCCTTAAAAATGGAGGAATTAGCTGTCCATCTATAGCGTCTTACTATAAAGCGGTTATTATGGACCAATTAAAGTCTCTGTGGCTTCTAGACACATCAAAGTTGTGGGTGGAGATTGAACATTTTGTATTGAATCGTACCCCTATAGCTCACACGTTAATTGCTACACATTTATTTCATTCTAAACCCTTCTCTGAGCATCCCATGATTGCTGCCATTCATTCTGTTTGGTCTGCCTATGTCATACCACGTCGTCTTTATCATACCGCACACCTGGAAGCCCCAATAGGAGTATTAGAAGCCCTTATACCCCACCTCACGTTAGAAGCATGGATACATAAGGGAATACACAAAATAGGAGATGTATGGGATGGAGAGAAATGTGTATCCTTTGACGATTTACACCACTCATTCGATATTTCTCACAAAGATTTCTATAAATTTCTCCAAGTCAGACACGCCATGGAGACTGTACGGGTACCTCTCTCCACTGTTAACTCAGAATTACATAACTGGTTTTCTCAAGGGGGTTACCATAGAGGAGGCATATCTTGGTGTTATAATTTCTTAGTCAATAAACATGGTGTAATAGAAGATATGAACAAAATTAGATGGGAACAAGATTTAAATGTGTCATTCTCGGATGACCAATGGAGTAGAGCCCACTCAGTTGTACCCAAACTTTCTAGGTGCGTGGCCCACTTGGAGACATCCAAAAAACTGCTATATAGATGGTATTTAGTCCCTGACAGACTAGCCAAATTTACTTCTTCTTCGGAGAAGTGTTGGAGGTGCAAGGAGAGAGGTACCTTCTATCACGTATGGTGGCAATGTCCCAAAATAAGTGTGATGTGGAAACGTATAGGTAGATTAATGTCTAGCATTTGCGGCTTCCCTGTCATACTGAATCCAGCTCTAGCTCTGCTTAATGTAGATATAGACCAATATTCTTCTTTCTATAAGTCTATAATTATTCATGTACTAATTGTCACTAGATTTCTCATAGTTAAGTATTGGACTTCACCCCATATTCCATCCATTAAAGAGATCGTTTCTAAAGTTAATCTTAATGGGTGGCACGAATATAAGGTGGCTTCGGCTTGTGACAGGGAGGCTGAATTTCTTACTAGATGGGATGTTTGGTTACAGGGCCCACATAATACAATACAGATATAACGGATAATTGAGGTACTCTGTGAGATCCTGGTATACTTGGGTTTGTACTTATACAGTAAACTAAGACCCGGAAAAATAAAAAGAGGAGAGGTAAAGAAGAAAAAAAAAAGGAAATAATAAGACAAAAGTATTTTATGGATATTTTACCTATTTGATGGATAGAACTTGTGCAATGTGTTAGTTATCTTATGTTGTTATTTATTTACACTTTCAGAGAGGTGTCTCACCTCCTTATATGTTCTAAGTGTATTGTGTTCTACTTTTTGTATATGAAAATCTTTTCAATAAAAAAGTATTGTTATAAAAAAAAAAAAAAAAGAAATATATATATTTTTTTCACTAAAATGTGTTTCCCCCCAAATTTTACATTTTTACAAGGGTTAATAGCAGAAAATACCAACCAAAATTTGTAAATACATTTCTTTGGAGTAAGGACATACCTTCATTTTTGATGATTTTCGCTCTGCGGGTGCACACCAGGTCTTGGAGTGGGAGGTCAGTCAGGAGCCTTGAGCTTATTATAGCAGCCAGGATGTGGGACCCCCCCTCAAGGAGCATTAATGGGGGGAGCACTAAGCCCTAAAATAGGGGAACACTATGGGGGACAACGGACCGTAACTGGGGTAGACAGGTGGGGTACAGAGGCCTGTAATATGGGGTACAGTGGGCCAGAAAATAATATAATAATAAAATAGGATATGTTCCCAGAATGATGACCCAGAGCATAGCCAAAACTAAAAAAAAATATGCCCGCCCCAAGCCCTATGCTCTGAATCATCATTCTGGGAATGTGATGTGTGTGGCCGTCCCTAACCTGTTGCCTCAAATGCGCACCCGCTCAGGTGGAGAGAGAGCGCTGCGCATTTGAGGCAACATAAAAAAGTCCCCGATGATAGTGACTCAGTGACCTATGACCCATTTCTGAAAAAACACCCCCAGAGGTCTTATCAGGTTTTTTTTTTTCAGGTTTTTCTGGCCAATTTAGTGATTTATGGGGGTTAAATTTTGGAATGTACTCTGGACTTGGTACATTGGTCAAATTATGGAAAATTAAACTGAAAAGGGAAAATTTAGGGCTCCATGGAAGTGTGATACTCCCTGAAGCAGCCTATGCAGAGGCCCGGATTATCTGGGCAAGTGTCACATTGATACGTGGTGTCCCTCCATCTCCCCTTCCTGTAACACACCCTGCATTTTTTCTGGGATCGTCCCCTCTTTCCACTAGGGGGGGGGGACCTCACCTGGAAAGTGTTGGCCTGGGACGATCCTGGCGCCTATAACTCCAGACCCTCGGGAAGTCTGGCCTGATCTTTCCCAGTCAGCAAAGATCATGAACCTTAGGACTTCTTCTTGATACTGGAGGAATGTCCCTGTGTTGCTAGCGTACTGGGATAGTACAAAAGCGTTGTACATGGCAACCTGTACCATGTAGACTGCAACTTTTTTGTACCATGCCCGTGTTTTCCGCATGGCATTATATGGCTTGAGGACTTGATCTGAGAGATCAACTCCCCCCATATATCGATTGTAGTCCAGAATACAATCGGGCTTGAGGTCGGTCCAACGGTACCTGGCACAGGGACAGGGGTGCTGCCGTTCCCATGAATAGTTGTGAGTATAAGGACATCCCTCTTATCCTTATACTTCACCAACAACAGGTTATCATGGGTCAGGGCACGGGACTCACCCTTGGGGATAGGCGTCTTAAGAAAATTTAGAGGGAGGCCTCTCTGGTTCTTCCTCACGGTCCCACAAGCAGACGTGGATCTGGCAGAAAGGGATTTGAACAGAGGGATGCTGGTATTTAAGTTATCCACGTATACGTGGAAACCCTTATCCAGCAATGGGTGCATAAGGTCCAAAACGATTTTCCCGCTAACACCCAGAGTGGGGGGACATTCTGGGGGTTCAATACGGGAATCTCGTCCCTCATACACTCTAAACTTGAGAGTGTACCCGGAGGTACTCTCGCAAAGTTTATAGAGCTTCACGCCATACCGCGCCCGCTTCGAGGAAGATGAGTCTCCCCTTAAAACTGACGAGAGACTCATCTACCGAGAGGTCCCTGTGCGGTACGTAGGCCTCCAAAAATTTGGCCCCAAAGTGATCGATGACCGGTCTCAATTTGTAAAGCCGGTCATGGGCGCGATCACCTTAGGGCGTACATGCCGCATTATCTGCATAATGCAGGCATTTCCGAATGGCCTCATACCGGTTCCATGTCATCGCCATACTGTAAAGCGGGGTCTGGTAGAGGACGTCCCCGCTCCAGTAATGACGAGCACTTGTTTTTTTGACCAGGCCCATATGCAGCGTGAGGCCCCAAAATGTCCTCATTTCCGCTGCATCAATGGCGCGCCATTCATTGGGCCTGGCCCAAAAGGAATTGGGTGTGGTGGGCAATGAACTGCTGGGCATGCAAGTTTGTTTGCTCCACCATTAGATTGACCAGGCTGTCACTGAAAAAAAGCTTTAAGAAGTCCAGATCAGTGAAGCCAGCCGTGCGCCGGGGGGGGGGGGGGGGGGGGGTCGGGATGTACTGTGTGGTGCTTGGTGTAAAAAGTGTAGAACAGTAATAGAAAAAAAAAAAAGCTGCGGCCCCCCCAAAAAAGGGGTGGCAAACGCAGCTCCCTGAACCCCTAATAGGACCCTGGGCAAGGGATCAGACCCTAATAGGACCCTGGGGAACCTATTAGGGGGTCAGGGTGGATTTTTTTTTTATAGAAAAAAAAAAAGCATCGGCCAGAAAAAAAAAGGGGTGGCACACGCAGCTCCCTGAACCCCTAATAGGACCCGAGGGCCAGGGATCAGACCCTAATAGGACCCTGGGGGACCTATTTGGCGGGTCAGGGGAGAAGGGGGTGTATGCGCAAAATTGATATTCCCACTATAAAGAATAGATTGAATAAAAAAGGGTAACTTCAGTGCTTATTAAAAGGTGTACTATAAGAATTCAATAGTTCTCTCAGTCAGAAGAAAATATTAAAGTTGTTTTAGGTATGTTGTCTGACGAAATACCTTTGTGTAAGAACAAGTGCATATGCATAAGATTACAACGAGCTATACTGCACTTAAGAAAGGCACATAAGACAGCTAAAAAAATGTCTGCAGCTTGTGGCAAAATCTGGAAAGAGCAAAAATATGGCCGAATCCTGCAGTGTAGAGGAACACCTTACTGTTAATGTCAGAGGTAAATCCTAAACTGGTTGAAAGTATAAGCAGTCAGATTTAACAGACAGAAGATTCCTCTAAAATTTTTAAAGTTGCCGAGATACAGAAGTGCCCAACAACAGACAAAAAATGTCTAACAGAAACAACTCAAGAGATGGTTAATGGAGCGTTTGTGCAAAATTCCCAGCAGGCCAAAGTAAATGGCAATTCAGCTACAAAAAAAACACTTTTGACTCCTTACAAACTTACCATGTCCTACCCAGTTACTCCTGAAGACAGTTCTAGCATTACCAGTATTACTGTATCAGAAAAAGAAAATGCTTTGCCAGTAGTTCCTTCTGTGAAATTACCGTATAATGGCAAAGGAAAACATATAGTAAGTTGCAAAACAACTTAGGAAGACTCTATAATGCAGGACGGTGGACCAGAAAAAGACATTCTTCTCTAAAGTAATGTTTTCTGAAATAAAGAAGCAGAGCTCATCCCTCACAGTATTATTTTTGAAAATTTTAGTTAAAAAATCACACACAACAAGCATTCCATGGTGTAATGGTTAGTACTAGAGATGAGCGAATCGAAGCTGACGAACCCGAATTCGTCGAATTTCATTAAATATTCGATTTGCAACGAATGCAAATATCGCCACGATTCAATCACGCAAATCGTTTAATTAAACTTCATTTTACAGCGTTCCAGGCTATTGGAGACCTAAAATGGTGGATCCACATGTGAGTACATGGAGCAGGGGATTATGGGAGGGCGGGAAACAGCGGCGGGAATGAAGGTAGGCGGGATGACCCTGAATCATATGTGAGATGCAGCCTATCAGTGTTCACTGACCCCTGTGATGTCACAGCCCTATATAATCGGCGGCCATCTTTTCTCTCTTCATTTCGTCTATGCACTCAGAGATAGACAGGACGGGACTGCTTGTGTGTGAATAGCTCATCCCACAGCGTTACACTGCAACTGCTAGTCACATCAGCATTAGGGAAAGGCAGGAGTGCAGAGTGCTTTGCTGTTACTCTGAGAAGGATCATTGATTGCTAAACCTCCTATTCACGTTATTGAGCATTGCAGCAGAGAGGGGCAGATAGCTGTCAGCTGCCTCATACAGATCTCCAAACTGCCTGAACTTTCTGAAGCATCTCATCTCCTCATTTTTCAGCGCAATTCAGTGTTGTTGTTTTTTGCTCCACAAATCATCTACTGCTCAGAATTGTGTGACAGAGTGCAATTTAAGGTTTAATCCCTGTATAGTGTCTGAATGACACAGAATGGAGGTGTTGGCAGCATAAGGAAACCATATAGTGGCTGCATGACACAGCGTGGAGGTGTTGGCAGCATGAGGAGACCATATAGTGGCTGAATGGTACAGCGTGGAGGTGTTGGCAGCATGGGGAGACCATATAGTGGATAAATGGCACAGCCCGGAGTTGCCAGCAGCATGAGTAGGCACTAGGCCTTCACAATCCCTAAGATTAAAAGATGAATTAAGAAATGTAAACCGAAGATTTTAGATAGCGGCGCTACCTATGATAAAATTTGAAATTACCAGACCCAGGCCCCACAGCGGCATCAGTAACCCATATATTGCCTGAATGACACAGCCTGGAGTTGGCTGATGCACAAGTTCACACCAGGGCTTCACAATCCCCCCAAAAAACACCACAATTTTAGACATTTTTGAAAAAGATTTTGGATAGCGGGTGCTACCTATGAGAAAATGTGAAATTACCAGACCCAGGCCCACAGCGGCATCAATAACCCATATATTGCCTTAATGACACAGCCTGGAGTTGGCTGATGCACGAGTTCACACCAGGGCTTCACAATCCCCCCAAAAAACACCACAATTTTAGACATTTTTGAAAAAGATTTTGGATAGCGGGTGCTACCTATGAGAAAATGTGAAATTACCAGACCCAGGCCCACAGCGGCATCAATAACCCATATATTGCCTTAATGACACAGCCTGGAGTTGGCTGATGCACGAGTTCACACCAGGGCTTCACAATCCACCCCCAAAAAACACCACAATTTTAGAAATTTTTGAAAAAGATTTTGGATAGCGGGTGAACCTATGAGAAAATTTTAAATTACCAGACCCAGGCCTCACAGCGGCATCAGTAACCCATATATTGCCTGAATGACACAGCCTGGAGTTGGCTGATGCACGAGTTCACACCAGGGCTTCACAATCCCCCCCAAAAAACACCACAATTTTAGAAATGTTTGAAAAAGATTTTAGATAGCGGGTGCTACCTATGAGAAAATGTGAAATTACCAGACCCAGGCCCAGCAGCACCTTCATTTTTTTATTTGAAATTTAAATCAACCTTGGCGTGTCCCGACAGGGCTCATGTGGCAGTGAGATTTAGGCGAAACGTCTCCATTGCCCTGACCGGCCATTGTTTCCAAGACTTTTTGCCAAGGCAAACCATGTGAAGAACAGCGTGACACCGCCGTGACCTGCACACAAGGTATGCTGAAGGGCCACTGAGACTTGTCCGTGCAGTGAAGGCTTAAGACACAGTGGAGGATGTGGAGGCGGAGTAACACACTGTCGCAGGACCAACGGGCTGACAGAGTGTAGCAGGAAGCAGCATTGAGTACACACCATCGCTTCAGAATCCCAAAGTAAAAACAAAGATTTTTTAAATAATTTTAAGAATATTTAAGACAGTGGGTGCTACCTATATGTTGCATGAATGACACACCCTGGAGTTGGCTGATACATGAGTACACACTAGGGCTTCACAATCCCTCCCCCAAATTTTTTTTTTTGAAATTTAAATCAAAATTTGTGTCCCGGACCCCGCTGTGTGGGTACAAAGGACCTAATCTCACAAGCACCCACAGGGCTCATGTGGCCGTAAGATGTAGGCGCAATGTCTCCATAGCCCTAACCGGCCATTTTTGGTTTTTGTACCTTTGTTTAAGAACAAGCGCATATCCAAGAGGCTAGAAGACTCTATAATGCAGGACGGTGGACCACCAACAGACATTCTTCCCAAAAATAATAAATGACACAATTTGTGAAATTTTTAAAAAAAAATTGAAATTCCAAGACCCATGCCCCACTTCTGCTGCATCAGTAACCCATATATTGCCTAAAGGGCACAGACTGGAGTTGACTGATGCACAAGTACACACCTGTTAACCGGGCTTCACAATCCACCCCCGCCCCAAAATCAACATAATTGTATAATTTTTTTAAAGAAATGTATACCTTTGTGTAAAAACAAGCGCATATCCAACATTTCAGAAGACTCTATAATGCAGGACAGTGGATGACCCAAAGACTTTCTTCTCAAAAATAATAAACCACACAATGTTTGAAATAAAAAAATAAATAAAATTATGACATATGTGTGTAAGCGCATCTGGCTCCAAAAGATCAGATCACCAAAGGAGTTTTTTCGCCAAAAATGATTAAGCAGAGTTAACCTCTCTCCGTATTTTTTTATTTTCATTAAAAAATCACACGCAACAAGCGTTCCGTTGTGTAACGGTTAGCATTCTGCAAAATTCAATTTTATTACTGATAAAATTATCAGAAAATTACAAAATAACACTACCCAAGAGTGTTTAACCCCTTCACGACGTGCGACGTACATGTACGGCGCCGTGAAGTGTAACTTGGCGCGCGGCGACGTACATGTACGTCGCGGGGTTCCGGGAGCGGTGATCGGGCCAGGATGACTGCTGTTATCTAACAGCAGGCATCCCGGCACATCGCCGAGGGGGGTCCTGAGACCCCCCCATGACCGCGATGCGCGCAAATCGCAGGTCAATTCAGACCTGCGATCTGCGCAATTCCGGGTCATACGGGTCACTGGTGACCCGGTGACCCTGAAAATAAGAGGGAACGTAGGTGTCCGAGACACCCTCGATCCCCCTAAAGGGATAGGAGTTTGGTGGCAGGGGTGCCACCCCTCCTATCCCTGCTATTGGTCAGCCGAGCGACCGACCGATAGCAGACCGGGGGAGGGGGGGTTAAGGTTCGGTTCCCACCTATCGGTGTTCGGCCAAAACGGGGGAACCGTCCAGGGAAGGTTGGCGCCGAAGGTCCCTACCTGGATCCCGGATCCCGGAGCGCGATCCTGCATGCGGGGATCCCCCACGTGCGGCGGCGGCTTCCGGGTCCTGCTAGGTGAGTTACAGTGGTCTCCAAACCGTGGCCCTCCAGATGTTGCAAAACTACAACTCCCAGCATGCCCAGACAGCTGTTTGCTGTGTGGGCATGCTGGGACTTGTAGTTTTGCAGTATTTAGAGGGGTTCAGGTTGTAGATCACTAAGTGGTCTCAAACTGTAGCCCTCCAGATGTTGCAAAACTACAACTCTCAGCATGCCCAGACAGCAGTTTGCTGTCTGGGCATGCTGCGAGTTGTAGTTTTGCAACATCTGGAGGGCCACAGTTTTGAGACCACTGGACAGTGATTTACAACTTGAACCCCTCTAAATCTTGCAAAACTACAACTCCCAGCATTCAGGAACAGCATAAGGCTGTCATGGCATGCTGGGAGTTGTACTTGCGTGCCTCCAGCCATTGCATAACTACATCTCCCAGCATGCCCTTCCGCAATCAGTACATGCTGGGAGTTGCAGTTTTGCAACAGCTGGAGGCACACTGGTTGGAAAATACTGAGTTAGGTCATAGAACCTAACTCAAGGTTTTCCAGCCAGTGTGCCTCCAGCTGTTGCAAAACTACAACTCCCAGCATGCATGGTCTGTCAGTGCATGCTGGGAGTTGTAGTTTTGACCCCCCCCCCCCCCTCCCGTGTGAATGTACAGGCTACATTCACACTAGCGGCAGATTACAGTGAGTTCCCCGCTACAAATTTGAGCTGCGGCAAATTTTCCGCCGCAGCTCAAACTCCTAGCGGGAGACTCAGTGTAATCTGCCGCCAGTGTGAATGTAACCTAAAAACACTACACTACACTAACATAAAATAAAGAGTAAAACACTACATATATACACGTACACTGCCCCCCCACCACCCCCCTCCCCAATAAAATGAAAAACGTATTGTATGGCAGTGTTTCTAAGATGGAGCCTCCAGCAAAACAAAAACTCCCTGCATTTCTGGACAGCAATTGACTGTCCAAGCATGCTGGGAGTTTAGCAACAGCTGGAGGCACCCTGTTTGGGAATCACTGGCATAGAATACCCCTATGTCCACCCCTATGCAAGTCCCTAACTCAGGCCTCAAATGCGCATGGCGCTCTCACTTTGGAGCCCTGTCGTATTTCAAGGCAACATAATAGGGTCACATATGGCGTATCGCCGTACTCGGGAGAAATTGCCTAACAAATTTTGGGGGGCTTTTTCTCCTCTTACCCCTTATGAAAAGGAACAGTTGGGGTCTACACCAACATGTTAGTGTAAAAAAATAAAAAAATTTACACTAACATGCTGGTGTTGCCCTATACTTTTCATTTTCACAAGAGGTAAAAGGGAAAAACGCCCCCCAAAATTTGTAACGCAATTTCTCCCGAGTACGGAAATACCCAATATGTGGGCGCAAAGTGCTCTGGGGGCGCACAACAAGGCCCAGAAGGGAGAGTGCGCCATGTACATTTGAGGTGATTTGCACAGAGGTGGCTGATTGTTACAGCGGTTCTGACAAACGCAAAAAAAAAACACACCCACATGTGACCCCATTTTGAAAACTACACCCCTCACGGAATGTAATGAGGGGTGCAGTGAGAATTTACACCCCACAGGTGTCTGACGGATCTTTGGAACAGTGGTCCGTGAAAATGAAAAATTTTGCACAGCCCACTGTTCCAAAGATCTGTCAGACACCAGTGGGGGGTAAATGCTCACTGTACCCCTCATTACATTCTGTGAGGGGTCTAGTTTCCAAAATGGTATGCCATGTGGGGGTTATTTTGCTGTTCTGGCACCATAGGGGCTTCCTAAATGCGACATGCCCCCCGAGCAAAATTTGCTCTCAAAAAGCCAAATATGACGCCTTCCCTTCGGAGCATAGTAGTTCGCACGCAGTGCACTTCAGGTCCACTTATGGGGTACCTCCATACTCAGAAGAGATGGGGTTAAAAATTTTGGGGGGGTCTTTTCTGCTATTAACCATTTAAAAAATGTGAAATTTGGGGGAAAACCAACATTTTAGTGAAATTTTTTTTTTTTTTTTTTTTTTACATATGCAAAAGTCGTGAAACACCTGTGGGGTATTAAGGCTCACTTTATTCCTTGTTATGTTCCTCAAGGGGTCTAGTTTCCAAAATGGTATGCCATGTGTTTTTTTTTTGCTGTTCTGGCACCATAGGGGCTACCTAAATGCTTCATGCCCCCAAAAACCATTTCAGAAAAACGTACTCTCTAAAATCCCCTTGTCGCTCCTTCGCTTCTGAGCCCTCTACTGCGCCCGCTGAACACTTTACATAGACATATGAGGTATGTGCTTACTCGAGAGAAATTGGGCTACAAATATAAGTATACATTTTCTCCTTTTCCCCCTTGTAAAAATTCAAAAGTTGGGTCTACAAGAACATGCGAGTGTAAAAAATGAAAATTTAGAATTTTCTCCTTCACTTTGCTGCTTTTCCTGTGAAACACTTAAATGGTTAAAACATTTACTGAATGTCATTTTTAATACTTTGGGGGGTGCAGTTTTTATAATGGGGTCATTTATGGGGTATTTCTAATATGAAGACCCTTCAAATCCACTTCAAACCTGAACTGGTCTCTGAAAAATTGCGAGTTTGAAAATTTTGTGAAAAATTGGAAAATTGCTGCTGAACTTTGAAGCCCTCTGGTGTCTTCCAAAAGTAAAAACACGTCAATTTTATGATGCAATCATAAAGTAGAGATATTGTATATGTGAATCCCCCCAAAAATTTTTTTTAAATATCCATTTTCCTTACAAGCAGAGAGCTTCAAAGTTAGAAAAATGCTAAATTTTTAATTTTTTCATCAAATTTTGGGATTTTTCACAAAGAAAGGATGCAAGTTACCACAAAAATTTACCACTATGTTAAAGTAGAATATGTCACGAAAAAACAATCTCAGAATCAGAATGATAACTAAAAGCATTCCAGAGTTATTAATGTTTAAAGTGACAGTGGTCAGATTTGCAAAAAAGGGCTTCGTCCTAGAGGTGAAAATGGGCTCAGTCCTTAAGGGGTTAATTACCCCATACATTGCACCAGGAACAGTCAGGAGTAGACCTCAGCAGTACCCAAGAGGCTTTAATAACCCTTTACATTGCACAATCAATTGCGAGATTGAGCAATAACAGGTGTGTTATGGCCTCAGATGTCTGGGCCGCACTAGCGCTTCACTGAACGGATTAGTAGACTTGTGCACTAGAAAAATTTTCGTTTAATTTCGTTTCGTTTTTTCGTTTTGGAAAAAAATTTCGGTTCGGCAATATTTTCGGTTTAGATTTTTCGGATACATTCGGTATTCGGGTATTCGTGTTGTTTTTTCGGATACATTCGGTATTCGGGTACATTCGGTAAATCTGTAGTCTTTTTTTGGACTTTAGCGATCCTAATAAATAATGGAGATACCTTTTTTATTAAAATTTCGCAGGGTATCATAAAAAAATCATAATAAAAAAGATACAGTGGTGATGAAAAAAATTGTATCTAACGAAATGTATCTTTTTTATTATGAAATGTTTATTCATTTTTAAACAGGGATCAATTTATGTGAGCGGGTAAAGCACTAAAAATGTAGCCGACAATAATGAAAATGTAGTGTGTGCGTGTTTTTCACTTTTTTTTAAAAACATTTTTTAGGTAGTACTACTACTCCCAGCATGGAACACACTCTTCCATGATGGGAGTAGTAGTTACCTGTACTAATTGACAGATCGCCGGGGTCCCTTGCGATCCTCTTGTATAATGTACAGATGCGGCGGCCGCTCTTCTATGGTCCCCTGCACTCACGTATATATACACATATTCATATTTCCCGCAGAGCTGTGATTGGCCAGATGGTTCCAGCCAATCACAGCTCTCTGTGAGAAATAGGAATATGTGTATATATACGGCCATGCAGGGGACCATAGGAGAGCGGCCGCCGCATTCATACATTATACTGGAGGATCGCAGCGGGTGTCAGGAGTGATACCTGTAGTGATCTTCCCTTTACTACAAGTACTAATACTCCCAACATGGAGTACACTCTGCTCCATGCTGGGAGCTGTAGTACCTGTATTAATAGACAGATCGCAGCGGGTGTCAGAAGTTACACTGGCTGCCATATGTCTATTAATGCAGGTACTACAGCTCCCAGCATTGAGCAGAGTGTGCTCCATGTTGGGAGTATTAGTACCTGCAATAAGGGACAGATCCCAGCGGATGTCACTCCTCCTGACACCCGCTGCGATCCTCCTGATGTGAATGTCGGGATCAGCTGTTCTCAGGGCTACAGAGCCAGGAGAACAGCTGACGCTGAGCCGTAGGTATACATCGTATATCTACTGTCCAGCAAGAACTTACAGTGAGCCTGCAATGTGTATACAGTATACACATTGCTGGCTCACTTAACCCCTTGCTGAGCTGTGCGCTATGCGCAAGCCCAGCAAGGGAAGAGTTAACTTACACTGCTGGACAGTGTAGGTTAACCCTTTGTGCGGTATACACTTTATACAGCTATCTATAGATAGCTGTATACAGTGTATACAGAAGACGAAGTCCAGCTTACTTCCCTCGAGTCCCGGGCCGGGTTCGTGTAGCCCCGCCCCCTAGTGATGACGTCATTAGGGGGCGGAGCTACAGAAGGGAACAAGGCTAGTTTATCTGAAGCTCTGTTCACATTGTACGTTTTGTATAATGTGAACAGACCCTTCTGGCAGTGTCCACCCAGACAGGGAGACTACAGCTGTTGCTAAACTACAACTCCCAGCATGCCCAGACAGCCAAAGGCTGTCTGGGCATGCTGGGAGTTGTAGTTTTGCACCAATTGGTGGCTCCCTGTTTGGGTAGACATTGCATCATGGGTGCTCTCCCCAGCGGACAGCGCCAAAAATGTCATAACCAATTTTTTGTGTTTTTTTTTCTTCTCGTTTCAGATCCGTGTATGCAGAGGATTACTGCGGATTCGATGGATTACGGCGGATTATTTTTTTTCCCTTTAATAAAATGGTTAACGAGGGCTGTGGGGGAGTGTTTTTTTAAATAAAATAATTTTTCCAATGTGTTGTGTTTTTTTTTTATTTTTATTGAATTTTCAGGGTTAGTAGCGGAAGCTGTCTTATTGACGGAATCCATTACTAGGCCAGGGCTTAGTGCTAGCCCCAAAAACAGCTAGCGCTAACCCCCAATTATTACCCCGGTACCCACCACCACAGGGGTGCCGGGAAGAGCCGGTACCAACAGGCCCGGAGCGTCAAAAATGGCGCTCCTGGACCTAGGCGGTAACAGGCTGGCGTTATTTAGGTTGGGGAGGGCCAGTAACAATGGTCCTCACCCACCCTGGTAACGTCAGGCTGTTGCTGTTTGGTTGGTATTGTGCTGAGAATGAAAATACGGGGAACCCTATGCGTTTTTTTTTTTTAATTTAAATAAAAAAATAATAAAAAAAAACGCATAGGGTTCCCCATATTTTCATTCTCAGCCAGATACCAACCAAACAGCAACAGCCTGATGTTACCAGGGTGGGCGAGGACCATTGTTACTGGCCCTCCCCAGCCTAAATAACGCCAGCCTGTTACCGCCTAGGCCCAGGAGCGCCATTTTGACGCTCCGGGCCTGTTGGTACCGGCTCTTCCCGGCACCCCTGTGGCGGTGGGTACCGGGGTAATAATTGGGGGTTAGCGCTAGCTGTTTTTGGGGCTAGCACTAAGCCCTGGCCTAGTAATGGATTCCGTCAATAAGACAGCGTCCACTACTAACCTTGAAAATTCAATAAAAAAAAAAAACACAACACATTGGAAAAATTATTTTATTTAAAAAAACACTCCCCCACAGCCCTCGTTAACCATTTTATTAAAGGAAAAACAAATAATCCGCCGTAATCCATCGAATCCGCAGTAATCCTCTGCATACACGGATCTGAAACGAGAAGAAAAAAACACAAAAAATTGGTTATGACATTTTTGGTGCTGTCCGCTGGGGAGAGCACCCATGGTGCAATGTCTACCCAAACAGGGAGCCACCAATTGGTGCAAAACTATAACTCCCAGCATGCCCAGACAGCCTTTGGCTGTCTGGGCATGCTGGGAGTTGTAGTTTAGCAACAGCTGGAGTCTCCCTGTCTGGGTAGACACTGCCAGAAGGGTCTGTTCACATTATACAAAACGTACAATGTGAACAGAGCTTCAGATAAACTAGCCTTGTTCCCTTCTGTAGCTCCACCCCCTAATGACGTCATCACTAGGGGGCGGAGCTACACGAACCCCGCCCGGGACTCGAGGGAAGTAAGCTGGACTTCGCCTTCTGTATACACTGTATACAGCTATCTATAGATAGCTGTATATAGTGTGTACCGCCCAAAGGGTTAACCTACACTGTCCAGCAGTGTAAGTTAACTCTTCCCTTGCTGGGCTTGCGCATAGCGCACAGCTCAGCAAGGGGTTAAGTGAGCCAGCAATGTGTATACTGTATATACACATTGCAGGCTCACTGTAAGTTCTTGCTGGGCAGTAGATATACGATGTATACCTACGGCTCAGCGTCAGCTGTTCTCCTGGCTCTGTAGCCCTGAGAACAGCTGATCCCGACATTCACATCAGGAGGATCGCAGCGGGTGTCAGGAGGAGTGACATCCCTGGGATCTGTCCCTTACTGCAGGTACTAATACTCCCAACATGGAGCACACTCTGCTCCATGCTGGGAGCTGTAGTACCTGCATTAATAGACATATGGCAGCCAGTGTAACTTCTGACACCCGCTGCGATCTGTCTATTAATACAGGTACTACAGTTCCCAGCATGGAGCAGAGTGTACTCCATGTTGGGAGTGGTAGTACTTGTAGTAAAGGAAAGATCACTGCGGGTATCACTCCTGACACCCGCTGCGATCCTCCAGTATAATGTATGGATGTGGCGGCCGCTCTCCTATGGTCCCCTGCACGGCCGTATATATACACATATTCCTATTTCTCACAGAGAGCTGTGATTGGCTGGAACCATCTGGCCAATCACAGCTCTGCGGGAAATATGAATATGTGTACATATACGTGAGTGCAGGGGACCATAGAAGAGCAGCCGCCGCATCTGTACATTATACAAGAGGATCGCAAGGGACCCCGGCGATCTGTCAATTAGTACAGGTAACTACTACTCCCATCATGGAAGAGTGTGTTCCATGCTGGGAGTAGTAGTACTACCTAAAAAATGTTTTTAAAAAAAAGTGAAAAACACGCACACACTACATTTTCATTATTGTCGGCTACATTTTTAGTGCTTTACCCGCTCACATAAATTGATCCCTGTTTAAAAGTGAATAAACATTTCATAATAAAAATCATACATTTCATTAGATATAATTTTTTCCATCACCACTGTATCTTTTTTATTATGATTTTTTTATGATACCCTACGAAATTTTTATAAAAATGGTATCTCCATAATTTTTTAGGATTGCTAAAGTCCAAAAAAAGAATAAAAAGATTTACTGAATGTACCCGAATACCGAATGTATCCGAAAAATCAAACTATATCCTTTTTATTATATTTGTTATCAGAATGAATTCTTCACGTTCGTTTACAGATAACGAATGCATTCGTTATTTACAGCATTATGGTTGGGAAATAACGAATGCATTCGTTACTTTGCTATTCGTATTATCGTGGCTATTCGGGAATGTTCAAAATATGTTTTCGTGCATTCGGTTCGGTCCGAATGCACGAAAACGGTAAAATTCGTTAATTTAGACATTCGTGCCGAACCGAATTGCACATGTCTACGGATTAGCGTGTCTCTATCTTTCACCGACAGGTGTGGGTAACCCACTACCTCTCTGAAAGGTAAGCTGCCTCGAAGCAGGTGGTCTCCCCCGGGCACGTTTGTCTCCTGAATTTCCACTACTGCCACACCACGCTGAATGCCAACCGTACTACCGCCTTGCTGACTCAAGGCTGTTACGCCGGGTCCCTGCTCCTCCCCGGAGCGCTCCCGGTGTTCCTCTCTCTGCAGCGCCCCGGTCAGACCCGCTGACCGGGAGCGCTGCACTGACATTGCCGGCGGGGATGCGATTCGCATAGCGGGACGCGCCCGCTCGCGAATCGCATCCCAAGTCACTTACCTGTCCCGGCCCCCGGCTGTCATGTCCTGGCGCGCGCGGCTCTACTCCTTAGGGCACGCGCGCGCCAGCTCTCTAAGATTTAAAGGGCCAGTGCACCAATGATTGGTGCCTGGCCCAATTAGCCTAATTAGCCTCCACCTGCTCCCTGTGTATATAACCTCACTGCCCCTGCACTCCCTTGCCGGATCTTGTTGCCTTGTGCCAGTGAAAGCGTTTAGTGTTGTCCAAAGCCTGTGTTTCCAGATCTTCTGCTATCCACATTGACTATGAACCTTGCCGCCTGCCCTGACCTTCTGCTACGTCTGACCTTGCCTCTGCCTAGTCCTTCTGTCCCACGCCTTCTCAGCAGTCAGCGAGGTTGAGCCGTTGCCGGTGGATACGACCTGGTTGCTACCGCCGCAGCAAGACCATCCCGCTTTGCGGCGGGCTCTGGTGAATACCAGTAGCATCTTAGAACCGGTCCACCGACACGGTCCACGCCAATCCCTCGCTGACACAGAGGATCCACATCCAGCTAGCCGAATCGTGACAGTAGATCCGGCCATGGATCCCACTGAGGTGCCGCTGCCAAGTCTCGCTGACCTTCCCGTAGTGAAGTCCGTAGTGTCTTCGAGGAACCAGCCCGAGCTTCTTCTGCCGAGACTGCCCTGCTGAACCTGGTCCAGGGTAATTCTTCAGTAGGCGAGTACGTCATCCAATTTCGTACTCTCGCTTTCGAATTATCTTGGAATAACGAGGCTCTCTGCGCGACCTTTAAAAAAGGCCTATCCAGTAACATCAAGGATGTGCTGGCCGCACGAGAGATTCCTGCCAACCTGCAAGAACTTATCCATTTGGCCACTCGCATTGACATGCGTTTTTCTGAGAGACACCAGGAGCTCCGCCAGGAAAAAGACCTAGATCTCTGGGCACCTCTCCCACAGTATCCTTTGCAATCTACGCCTGTGCCTCCCGCCGAGGAGGCTATGCAAGTGGATCGGTCTCGCCTGACCCAGGAAGAGAGGACTCGCAGTAGGGAAGAAAATCTTTGTCTGTACTGCGCCAGTACCGAACATTTCTTGGTGGATTGCCCTATTCGTCCTCCACGTCTGGGAAACGCACGCACCCAGCTCACGTGGGTGTGTCGTCTCTTGGTACGAAGTCTGCTTCTCCACGTCTCACGGTGCCCGTGCGGTTTTCTCCTTCTGCCAACTCCTCCCTCTCAGCCGTGGCCTGCTTGGATTCTGGTGCCTCTGGAAATTTTATTCTGGACTCTTTGGTGAATAAGTTCTGCATCCCGGTGACCCGTCTCGTCAAGCCGCTCTACATTTCCTCGGTCAACAGAGTTAAATTGGATTGCACCGTGCGTTACCGCACAAAACCCCTCTTAATGTGCATTGGACCCCATCACGAAAAGATTGAATTGTTCGTCCTTCCCAACTGCACCTCTGAAGTCCTCCTCGGTCTGCCATGGCTCCAGCATCATTCTCCCACCCTTGACTGGACCACCGGGGAGATCAAGAATTGGGGCCCTGCTTGCCGCAAGAAATGCCTCACCCCTGCTCCCAGTCCCGTCTGTCGGGCCTCAGTGTCTCCTCCTGTGCCTGGTCTCCCCAAGGCCTATCGGGACTGTGCCGTGCCTCCTCATAGCCCCCGTCCTGTTGACACCCTGCCCCGTGGCAAGCTTCACCCTCTGCCCTCCCTCCCCACTCCCACTCCTGCTGTACTGCCTGCCTTTGAGGAAACCCTACAATCGCTCCCAGTGTCCTCGTCCCATTCGAAGCAATTGCCGGACAAAAAAAGGGGGAGACCTAAGGGGGGGGGGGGTACTGTTACGCCGAGCGCTCCGGGTCCCTGCTCCTCCCCGAAGCGCTCGCGTTGTTCCTCTCTCTGCAGCGCCTCGGTCAGACCCGCTGACCGGGAGCGCTGCACTGACATTGCCGGCGGGGATGCGATTCGCATAGCGGGACGTGCCCGCTCGCGAATCGCATCCCAAGTCACTTACCTGTCCCGGCCCCCGGCTGTCATGTCCTGGCGCGCGCGGCTCCGCTCCTTAGGGCGCGCGCGCGCCAGCTCTCTAAGATTTAAAGGGCCAGTGCACCAATGATTGGTGCCTGGCCCAATTAGCCTAATTAGCCTCCACCTGCTCCCTGTGTATATAACCTCACTTCCCCTGCACTCCCTTGCCGGATCTTGTTGCCTTGTGCCAGTGAAAGCGTTTAGTGTTGTCCAAAGCCTGTGTTTCCAGATCTTCTGCTATCCACATTGACTACGAACCTTGCCGCCTGCCCCGACCTTCTGCTACGTCTGACCTTGCCTCTGCCTAGTCCTTCTGTCCCACACCTTCTCAGCAGTCAGCGAGGTTGAGCCGTTGCCGGTGGATACGACCTGGTTGCTACCGCCGCAGCAAGCCCATCCCGCTTTGCGGCGGGCTCTGGTGAATACCAGTAGCATCTTAGACACGGTCCACGCCAATCCCTCGCTGACACAGAGGATCCACATCCAGCTAGCCGAATCATGACAAAGGTCAACCTGCAACTTTCTTCTCCTGATGATTATTAAGCCCCTTCTGCACCCGGCTCCCGTTGGCGATAGGGATAATTTTTGCCAGGAAAGAAGAATCACAACTAAGTGCGGGTCATAAGCTAGGGTTCATTAAGTCCCTGCCCCTTGTACACACCGCATGTCTCTACTAACAATTGGATGGTTTAGTGAGGTCCTCAGATCGGCCCCCGCGGGGAAGGAGAAGGCCCTGGCAGAGCACCGAGAATTTAACGATCATTGTTGAAATTTGCATTAAGCATGTATTTAGCTACTGCTAAACTTCAAAAAATTATAGGCCCAAGGCCTGAGGCACCAGGGAGGCAAGTAGTTCCTGAAAGACACAGAAGGATTCTGGAGCAGTCATTCGCAGTACCCAAGAGGGTTTCATAACCCCTTTCATTTAAAGATCAATGTTGACATTTGCATTAGACATGTGCAATTCGGTTCGGCACGAATGTCTAAATTAACGAATTTTACCGTTTTCGTGCATTCGGACCGATCCGAATGCACGAAAACATATTTTGAACATTCCCGAATAGCCACGATAATACGAATAGTAAAGTAACGAATACATTCGTTATTTCCCGTCCATAATGCTGTAAATAACGAATGCATTCGTTATCTGTAAACGAACGTGAAGAATTCATTCTGATAACAAATATAATAAAAAGGATATAGTTTGATTTTTCGGATACATTCGGTATTCGGGTACATTCGGTAAATCTTTTTATTCTTTTTTTGGACTTTAGCGATCCTAAAAAATTATGGAGATACCTTTTTTATAAAAATTTCGTAGGGTATCATAAAAAAATCATAATAAAAAAGATACAGTGGTGATGGAAAAAATTGTATCTAATGAAATGTATCTTTTTTATTATGAAATGTTTATTCATTTTTAAACAGGGATCAATTTATGTGAGCGGGTAAAGCACTAAAAATGTAGCCGACAATAATGAAAATGTAGTGTGTGCGTGTTTTTCACTTTTTTTAAAACATTTTTTAGGTAGTACTACTACTCCCAGCATGGAACACACTCTTCCATGATGGGAGTAGTAGTTACCTGTACTAATTGACAGATCGCAGGGGTCCCTTGCGATCATCTTGTATAATGTATAGATGCGGCGGCTGCTCTTCTATGGTCCCCTGCACTCACGTATATGTACACATATTCATATTTCCCGCAGAGCTGTGATTGGCCAGATGGTTCCAGCCAATCACAGCTCTCTGTGAGAAATAGGAATATGTGTATATATACGGCAGTGCAGGGGACCATAGGAGAGCGGCCGCCGCATTCATACATTATACAGGAGGATCGCAGCGGGCGTCAGGAGTGATACCCGCAGTGATCTTTCCTTTACTACAAGTACTAATACTCCCAACATGGAGCACACTCTGCTCCATGCTGGGAACTGTAGTACCTGTATTAATAGACAGATCGCAGCGGTTACACTCGCTGCCATATGTCTATTAATGCAGGTACTACAGCTCCCAGCATGGAGCAGAGTGTGCTCCATGTTGGGAGTATTAGTACCTGCAGTAAGGGACAGATCCCAGGGATGTCACTCCTCCTGACACCCGCTGCGATCCTCCTTATGTGAATGTCGGGATCAGCTGTTCTCAGGGCTACAGAGCCAGGAGAACAGCTGACGCTGAGCCGTAGGTATACATCGTATATCTACTGCCCAGCAAGAACTTACAGTGAGCCTGCAATGTGTATACAGTATACACATTGCTGGCTCACTTAACCCCTTGCTGAGCTGTGCGCTATGCGCAAGCCCAGCAAGGGAAGAGTTAACTTACACTGCTGGACAGTGTAGGTTAACCCTTTGGGCGGTACACACTATATACAGCTATCTATAGATAGCTGTATACAGTGTATACAGAAGACGAAGTCCAACTTACTTCCCTCGAGTCCCGGGCGGGGTTCGTGTAGCTCCGCCCCCTAGTGATGACGTCATTAGGGGGCGGAGCTACAGAAGGGAACAAGGCTAATTAATCTGAAGCTCTGTTCACATTGTACGTTATGTATAATGTGAACAGACCCTTCTGGCAGTGTCTACCCAGACAGGGAGACTCCAGCTGTTGCTAAACTACAACTCCCAGCATGCCCAGACAGCCAAAGGCTGTCTGGGCATGCTGGGAGTTATAGTTTTGCACCAATTGGTGGCTCCCTGTTTGGATAGACATTGCATCATGGGTGCTCTCCCCAGCGGACAGCGCCAAAAATGTCATAACCAATTTTTTGTGTTTTTTTCTTCTCGTTTCAGATCCGTCTATGCAGAGGATTACTGCAGATTCGATGGATTACGGCGGATTATTTATTTTTTCCTTTAATAAAATGGTTAACGAGGGCTGTGGGGGAGTGTTTTTTTAAATAAAATAATTTTTCCAATGTGTTGTGTTTTTTTTTTTTTATTGAATTTTCAAGGTTAGTAGTGGACGCTGTCTTATTGACGGAATCCATTACTAGGCCAGGGCTTAGTGCTAGCCCCAAAAACAGCTAGCGCTAACCCCCAATTATTACCCCGGTACCCACCGCCACAGGGGTGCCGGGAAGAGCCGGTACCAACAGGCCCGGAGCGTCAAAATGGCGCTCCTGGGCCTAGGCGGTAACAGGCTGGCGTTATTTAGGCTGGGGAGGGCCAGTAACAATGGTCCTCGCCCACCCTGGTAACGTCAGGCTGTTGCTGTTTGGTTGGTATCTGGCTGAGAATGAAAATACGGGGAACCCTATGCGTTTTTTTTTTACATTTTTTTATTTAAATTTAAAAAAAAAAAACGCATAGGGTTCCCCGTATTTTCATTCTCAGCACAATACCAACCAAACAGCAACAGCCTGACGTTACCAGGGTGGGCGAGGACCATTGTTACTGGCCCTCCCCAGCCTAAATAACGCCAGCCTGTTACCGCCTAGGTCCAGGAGCGCCATTTTTGACGCTCCGGGCCTGTTGGTACCGGCTCTTCCCGGCACCCCTGTGGCGGTGGGTACCGGGGTAATAATTGGGGGTTAGCGCTAGCTGTTTTTGGGGCTAGCACTAAGCCCTGGCATAGTAATGGATTCCGTCAATAAGACAGCTTCCGCTACTAACCCTGAAAATTCAATAAAAAAAAAAAAAAAAAAACAACACATTGGAAAAATTATTTTATTTAAAAAAACACTCCCCCACAGCCCTCGTTAACCATTTTATTAAAGGGAAAAAAAATTATCCGCCGTAATCCATCGAATCCGCAGTAATCCTCTGCATACACGGATCTGAAACGAGAAGAAAAAAAAACACAAAAAATTGGTTATGACATTTTTGGCGCTGTCCGCTGGGGAGAGCACCCATGATGCAATGTCTACCCAAACAGGGAGCCACCAATTGGTGCAAAACTACAACTCCCAGCATGCCCAGACAGCCTTTGGCTGTCTGGGCATGCTGGGAGTTGTAGTTTAGCAACAGCTGGAGTCTCCCTGTCTGGGTAGACACTGCCAGAAGGGTCTGTTCACATTATACAAAACGTACAATGTGAACAGAGCTTCAGATAAACTAGCCTTGTTCCCTTCTGTAGCTCCGCCCCCTAATGACGTCACCACTAGGGGGCGGAGCTACACGAACCCGGCCCGGGACTCGAGGGAAGTAAGCTGGACTTCGTCTTCTGTATACACTGTATACAGCTATCTATAGATAGCTGTATAAAGTGTATACCGCACAAAGGGTTAACCTACACTGTCCAGCAGTGTAAGTTAACTCTTCCCTTGCTGGGCTTGCGCATAGCGCACAGCTCAGCAAGGGGTTAAGTGAGCCAGCAATGTGTATACTGTATACACATTGCAGGCTCACTGTAAGTTCTTGCTGGGCAGTAGATATACGATGTATACCTACGGCTCAGCGTCAGCTGTTCTCCTGGCTCTGTAGCCCTGAGAACAGCTGATCCCGACATTCACATAAGGAGGATCGCAGCGGGTGTCAGGAGGAGTGACATCCCTGGGATCTGTCCCTTACTGCAGGTACTAATACTCCCAACATGGAGCACACTCTGCTCCATGCTGGGAGCTGTAGTACCTGCATTAATAGACATATGGCAGCCAGTGTAACTTCTGACACCCGCTGCGATCTGTCTATTAATACAGGTACTACAGTTCCCAGCATGGAGCAGAGTGTGCTCCATGTTGGGAGTATTAGTACTTGTAGTAAAGGAAAGATCACTGCGGGTATCACTCCTGACGCCCGCTGCGATCCTCCTGTATAATGTATGAATGCGGCGGCCGCTCTCCTATGGTCCCCTGCACTGCCGTATATATACACATATTCCTATTTCTCACAGAGAGCTGTGATTGGCTGGAACCATCTGGCCAATCACAGCTCTGCGGGAAATATGAATATGTGTACATATACGTGAGTGCAGGGGACCATAGAAGAGCAGCCGCCGCATCTATACATTATACAAGAGGATCGCAAGGGACCCCTGCGATCTGTCAATTAGTACAGGTAACTACTACTCCCATCATGGAAGAGTGTGTTCCATGCTGGGAGTAGTAGTACTACCTAAAAAATGTTTTAAAAAAAAGTGAAAAACACACACACACTACATTTTCATTATTGTCGGCTACATTTTTAGTGCTTTACCCGCTCACATAAATTGATCCCTGTTTAAAAATGAATAAACATTTCATAATAAAAAAGATACATTTCGTTAGATACAATTTTTTTCATCACCACTGTATCTTTTTTATTATGATTTTTTTATGATACCCTGCGAAATTTTAATAAAAAAGGTATCTCCATTATTCATTAGGATCGCTAAAGTCCAAAAAAAAGACTAAAAAGATTTACCGAATGTACCCGAATACCGAATGTATCCGAAAAAAACAACACGAATACCCGAATACCGAATGTATCCGAAAAATCTAAACCGAAAATATTGCCGAACCGAAATTTTTTTCCAAAACGAAAAAACGAAACGAAATTAAACGAAAATTTTTCTAGTGCACAAGTCTAATTTGCATTAAGCATGTATTTAGCTACTGCTAAACATCAAAAAATTATAGGCCCAAGGCCTGAGGCACCAGGTAAGCAAGTAGTTCCTGAAAGACACAGAATGATTCTGGAGCATTCATTTGCAGTACCCAAGAGGGTTTCATAACCCCTTACATTTAAAGATCAATGTTGACATTTGCATTAAGCATGAATTTAGCTACTGCTAAACTTCAAAAAATTACAGGCCCAAGGCCTGAGGCACCAGCGAGGCAAGTAGTTCCTGAAAGACACAGAATGATTCTGGAGCAGTCATTCACAGTACCCAAGAGGGTTTCATAACTCCTTTCATTTAATGATCAATGTTGACATTTGCCTTAAGCATGTATTTAGCTACTGCTAAACTTCAAAAAATTATAGGCTCAAGGCCAGAAGCATCAGTTTCCCCATATTAGGAGCATAGTTGTCCCCCAGATTAGGAGCATAGCTGTCCCCCAGATTAGGAGCATAGATGTCCCCCAGATTAGGCAGCATAGCTGTCCCCCAGATTAGGCCGCATAGCTGTCCCCTAGATTAGGCAGCATAGATGTCCCCCAGATTAGGAGCATACTTGTCCCCCAGATTAGGCAGCATAGATGTCCCACAGATTAGGCAGCATAGATATCCCCCAGATTAGGAGCATAGTTGTCCCCCAGATTAGGAGCATAGTTGTCCCCCAGATTAGGAAGCATATATGTCCCACAGATTAGGCAGCATAGATTTCCCCCAGATTAGGAGCATAGTTGTCCCCCAGATTAGGAGCATAGTTGTCCCCCAGATTAGGAGCATAGTTGTCCTCCAGATTAGGCAGCATAGATGTCCTCCAGATTAGGCAGCATAGATGTCCCCCAGATTAGGCAGCATAGTTGTCCCCCAGCAACTTGGACAGGAGCACATTCAACTTCTGCGCCGTTGGATGAGTGGGCGCATACTGTTGTCTCTTGGACATGGCTTCGCCGATGGATTGTTGGCGGAATGGCTGACTAAAAGCGGGAGAAGCAGGAGCGACAGAAGGAGGGTTTGACACACAGCTCCCTTCGGCTGAGGTGGTGGATCCTTGGCTGGAGGAAGGAGGGAGCGGATGGCCACTGGGTGATGCGGCAGGCTGAACCACTACATTTTCCCAGGCCGCTTTATGGTGGTGAAGCATGTGTTGACGCAGGGCCGTGGTGCCAACATTGGGACCCTGGCCACGCTTCACCTTCTGCCGACAGATCTTGCATGTGGCTATGTGAACCTCCTCCGGATGCCTTATGAAAAACTTCCACACCGCCGAGTAGCTGATTTTCCCACCCGCAGTCCGCACTAATTTTTTTTTTTTTTATTTTAAACAATTTTTTATTTTTCAAATATTTTAAGGACAAAGAAATAAATCAAACAGCCACAGTACAGTACAATACAAGACATTGCAAGCCTGCAAGAATGTAGATACATATCAAAACGTAGCATCGTGCATGTACAGGCTCTGTCCACTATACTTGGTTAACATGTAGAGCATAACACAAAAAACATTAGTTACATAAAGTATGTATCCAGGGTTAGCATAATGTGAGGCAATCATGCATCACAAATGTAGTACTTAATTCCATGCACCAGCTAATTTAGGTTAGATCATCCTACTCAAAGCTATATTCCAGTTAACAAAAATTTATCTAAAACTCCACTCCTAAATAACGAATTCTACTTATCAGTTTTTTCAGCATCAGACCATAGTGACCATCACAACAACGCTCACAGTGTCTATTAGGTGGTTCCCAGATTACATCAGTGAATTCAATCCGGTGCTCTACATGGACAATGGGGACTAGATAGCCATGCTGCCCACTGCATTGTATAATGTGTGTATTGTCCATTAGCCAGAGCATAGATCCTTTCATAGTTACAGGATGTGGTTACCTGGATACCAGTGAGGCTTTGTACATGTGGTTACCTAGATACCAATGAGGCCTAGTACCTGTGGTTACCTGGATACCAGGGAAGCCTTGTAAATGTAGTTACCTGAATACCAGTGAGGCCTAGTACATGTGGTTACCTAGATACCAGTGAGGCCTAGTACATGTGGTTACCTAGATACCAGTGAGGCCTAGTACATGTGGTTAATTGGATACCAGTGAGGCCTTGTCCTTGTGGTTAACTAGATACCAGTGAGGCTTAGTACATGTGGTTACCTGGATACCAGCGAGGCCTTGTACATGTGGTAACTAGTGTTGAGCGGCATAGGCCATATTCGAATTTGTGATATTTCACGAATATATGGACGAATATTCGTCATATATTCGCAAAATTTGTATATTCGTAATAGTCACATTATATTTTCGCATATGCGAAAATTCGCGTATGCGAAAATTAGCATATACAAAAATTAGCATGAGTGAAAATTCGCACGCCAGTCTCACACAGTAGTATTAGAGCCTTCTTTACACCACACAAGCTGGAAGCAGAGAGGGATGATCACTGTGATGTGTACTGTGAAAAAAAATGAAAAACGAATATTCCTAATTACGAATATATAGTGCTATATTCGCGAATATTCGCAAATTTGCAAATATGCGATATTCGCAAATAAAATTTACATTGCGAATATTTGCGAGCAACACTAGTGGTTACCTGGATACCAGTAAGGCCTAATACCTGTGGTTACCTGGATACAGGTGAGGCTTAGTGAATGTGGTTACCTAGATACCAGTGAGGCCTAGTACATGTGGTTACCTAGATACCAGTGAGGCCTAGTACATGTGGTTACCTAGATACCAATAAGTCCTAAAACATGTGGTTACTTGGATACCAGTGAGGCCTTGTCCTTGTGGTTAAATGGATACACTTGAGGCCTAGTACATGTCGTTACATGGATACCAGTGAGGCCTAGTACCAGTGGTTACCTTGATACCAGTGAGGCCTAGTACATGTGGTTGCCTGGATACCAGTGAGGCCTAGTTCATGTGGTTATCTAGATACCAGTGAGGCCTAGTACATGTGGTTACCCATATACTAGCTAGGCCTAGTACCTGTGGTCACCTAGATACCAATATCACTGGTTACTTTACAATGAAAAAGTGTGGCTCCAGCTGTTGCATAGCTACAACTCCCAGCATGCACAGACAGCCAAAGGGCATGCTCGGAGTTGTAGTAGTGTGCCTCCAGCTGTTGCATAACTACAACTCCCAGCATGCCCTCCGGGTTTTAGAGCATGCTGTGAGTTGTAGATTTGCAACAGCTGGAGGCACACTGGCTAGAAAACACTGGGGTGTCGGGGTGTTACCCGGTGTGGTCCGCATCCCCTTAGCAACGCCAATATTTTTCACTAACTGAGCAAGTTTCTCTTCTGCCTGTGCTTTATAAGCTCTTATAAGTTGCTTGGCTTTTTTTTGCCCGATCTTATAGATTTCCCTATGTTTATTGCTCTTTTTTTAATACTAAATGTTATCTTTTTTTTTTTGTTTAGTTTTTTACTATTTTGGCCACTTTTGTAGAGTACCACAGGACCTTATGCTTTTTTGGATTTTAATGACAAGAATAATCTGTTGCCTTAACCCCTTAAGGACACATGACGTACTGGAACGTCATGTGTCCACTCCCGATCTATAACGCGGGGCCACGGCGTGGCCCCGCGTCATAGCGGTTCGGGCCCGGCCTCTAACAACGGCCGGGACCCGTGGCTAATAGCGCGCGGCATTGATCGCTGTGCCGCGCGCTATTAACCCTTTAGACGCGGCGTTCAAAGTTGAACGCCGCGTCTAAAGTGAAACTGAAAGCATGCCGGCTAGCTCAGTGGGCTGTTCGGGATAGCCGCGGTGAAATCGCGGCATCCCGAACAGCTGACAGGACAGCGGGAGGGCCCCTACCTGCCTCCTCGCTGTCCGATCGCCGAATGACAGCTCAGTGCCTGAGATCCAGGCATGAGCAGTCATGCGGCAGAATCATCGATCACTGGTTTCTTATGAGAAACCAGTGATCAATGTAAAAGATCAGTGTGTGCAGTGTTATAGGTCCCTATGGGACCTATAACACTGCAAAAAAAAAGTGCAAAAAAAAAGTGAATAAACATCATTTAACCCCTTCCCTATTAAAAGTTTGAATCACCCCCCTTTTCCCATAAAAGAAAAAACACAGTGTAAATAAAAATAAAAATAAACATAAATGGTATCGCCGCGTGCGGAAATGTCCGAATTATAAAAATATATCGTTAATTAAACCGCACGGTCAATGGCGTGCGCGCAAAAAAATTCCAAAGTCCAAAATAGTGCATTTTTGGTCACTTTTTATATCATGAAAAAATGAATAAAAAGCGATCAATAAGTCCTATCAATGCAAAAATGGTACCGTTAAAAACTTCAGATCACGGCGCAAAAAATGAGCCCTCATACCGCCCCATACACGGAAAAATAAAAAAGTTATAGGGGTCAGAAGATGACAATTTTAAACGTATAAATTTTTCTGCATGAAGTTATGATTTTTTCCAGAAGTGCGACAAATTCAAACCTGTATAAGTAGGGTATCATTTTAATCATATGGACCTACAGAATAAAGGTAAGGTGTCATTTTTACCGAAAAATGTACTACGTAGAAACGGAAGCCCCCAAAAGTTACAAAATGGCGTTTTTTTTCTTCAATTTTGTCTCATAATGATTTTTTTTCCCGTTTCACCGTAGATTTTTGGGCACAATGACTGACGTCATTACAAAGTAGAATTGGTGGTGCAAAAAATAAGCCATCATATGGATTTTTAGGTGCAAAATTGAAAGAGTTATGATTTTTTAAAGGCAAGGAGCAAAAAACGAAAATGCAAAAACGGAAAAAACCCCGGTCCTTAAGGGGTTAAAGGAGATATCCAGTGCTGAAAAACGTATCCCCTATCCTAAGGATAGGGGATAAGTTTCAGATTGAGGGGGGTCCGTCCGCTGGGGCCTCCCGCGATCTCCTGTACGGGGCCCCAGCAGCCCGCGGGAAGGGGGCGTGTTGACCACCGCACGAAGTGGCCTTAGGCAATCTTCGGCTCTGCCATAGTGATTTATTGAGGGGGTGTGTCGGCCGCCAATTCGTGCAGTGGTTGACACCCGCTATCTGGCCAGCGAGCTGGGGCCCCATACAGTAGATCCCTGGGGCCCCAGCGGTCGGACCACCCGCGATCTTAAACTTATCCCCTATCCTTAGGATAGGGGAAATGTTTTTCCGCACTGGACTACCCCTTTAAAAAATGTAACTTTTAAGAAGTCCCATTTCTCCTGGACTCTTTCCAAACTGTTCCAGTCTGATAGGGACTCATTTACCACTTATCTTATTTTAGAAAAGTCAGTTTTTCTAAAATTGAAAATTGTAATTTTTGGGTGGTGTGCCACTTTACTTATAGTAAACCACACTGACTGGTTATCACTAGATCCTAAGCTTTCACCTACAGTTATATCAGATAGCAAATCCCCATTTGTGAATACTAAATCCAAAATGGTCCCCTTCCGGGTTGGCTCCTTAACTACTTGGCTAGATTAAAGTCTTAGTCATGTAATGTAAATTAAACTATTTAAATGAAGAAAAAAATGATTGTATATTAGAGATGTGTTGTAGTACATAAGTACTACAACATATCAAAAATAAAGTTTGGTGACAGTGCCCATTTAAGAATCACCCAAAAACAACTGCTTTCTATCAGTCCTCACCTTATCCCTTTTTTGCATAGCTTAGACATAGAAGATGATGGTTCCTCTGCGCCTGAACCACCCTCCATGTTGCCCTTAAACTCTAAAAGTATTAAAGTATTGCAAATGAATTACGGAGAGCCACGGACTGTGGAACTTACCTTCTATCCACAACTCTTAGTCTAGCAGAACCTACAGTTATCCATCTGACATTCCTAGGGGTCCTCTGTGGTAGTGGAATTGCAACAGCCCCCGCCTGAGTTTGTTTCACAGATAATTTATAAATCTCAGACTTCAGAAATGCTGCAGTGAGAAGAACTGTCTACAAATCAGACAGCGTCCAAACCTCCAAAAAGTGGAACATGAAATGAATGCACAACACATCTACCATTTTAATGATGATTTGATTTTTAATTATGTCTACCTCCAGACTACCTCCTGAATATCTCCAGTGCAAGTTAAGTATGCAGCAATAAGGATATGTCCACAGATGAAGAACACAAAGGTTGGTGAATTTAAAGAGTTTATTATTATTATAATTTTTTTGCAGTTTAGTAAATGTTGATTAATTATATGTAATATGAAATGAAATCAATGTGTTACAATGAATAGACAATCATTATAGAAGCATAACATCATGTGACTATATGGAAGATTAAAAATTACCTCACATGTACATGTATGTTTACTCTTAAAATGTGCACCATATTTAAGGTATACTTTGGCATACTGGAAGAAAGACATGTTGACATACACCATGGTGTACCCGCCCCAGACCCATAAATCAATAGACTTCAAGGGAATCTGTCAGGTGCAATTAATTTTCCAAACTGCTGACACTGATATATAGCTGGAAGGACAGGGAGACTCATGATACCTTTCACATATCTGTCTTTGCTTCCATAACATAACACATAATTGTTAACAGCTGATACACTCATTGCTCCCATTCTCATCCCTGTCTGTGCCATGGCAGCGCACACCTCCATATTTATAATAATTTTTTTTTAAATTTTTTTTTTATGTGCTGACAATTTATTTTTATTTTTTTCTGATTGATTGAAATTCAGCTGGAAGCTGAGCCCTGTTTCATATTTTCATTCCTGTGCCGTGAAGGTGAGACATTTGGAAACGGGGCCCGGCTTCCAACTGACTGTCAATCAAGCAGGAAAAACAAAAAATAAAAATAAAAAAATTGGTCAGCACATCCTAAAGAACTATTATAAACATGAAGGTATCTAACAGTGACAGCAGTTTGAAATGTGAATTGCAGCTGACAGATTCCCTTTGCCGTAGCCTACTAATGACTATGCTCGGTCCATTTCTAAGTGAATACTATCATTTTGTGGGACTAAAATTTTCAGCCCCCTTTGCAAGTAACAGTATGGACTGAACGTAATCACTAGTAGACTTCATTAGTCCATTAAACTCAATGTATTTAGCAGCGATATGATTGGCACTCAATCACTCAGATGTAATTGGCACAAAAATGCAGTTTTCCACGGCCGCAGAAAGAATGTTAATTCTCTGTCGACTCGGCACGAAATGCATAGCTATGAGATGAAGCATTCCTGTGCGGCTCTAGAACCGGCATTTTGTGCCGGCATCCTCAGTTTCTGGAACGCTTGCACAGAGATTTTCCGTGAGGACATGTGAACATAGGCTATAAGTAGTAAGTATAGATCCTTCCATGTGGCTGAATTTCTTTAACATGAAAGGCAATGGGTTTGAAGTGGGCACTCATTTCTGTATGAATATGGAGGTACACTGTAGCCCTATATAAGTCTATGGGAAAGATTTATCAAAACTTGTAAAGGAAGAGTGGTGCAGTTGCCCATAGAAACCAATCAGATTGCTTCTTTCATTTTTTACAGGCATCTTTAAAAATAAAAGTAGTAACTGCACCACTCCTCCTTTATGCAGGTTTTGATAAATCTCCCCCATAATCAGTAGAAAAGCTCTGTACTACTCTGAAAATCTTTGACTATTTGTAATCATGTACAAAGAAAAACAGATGTTAGTGCACATAAAAAAAATCCCTTGTCCTGCCAGGGTTATGTCTGTTTTCTACAACTGCATTGTACATTGATCATTGAAATGCAAAAGCGAAATAATATCTACTATATTGTCTGATCCATGTCTAGCGTTAGCAAATGTTCATCATTGTATATGAAGCAGAAAATTTGACGTTGGCTGTAGAACCATTTTTCTAATGACAGGATGGACTTTAAAAGTCCTTTTGTGTAACCATCAAATCATATAGTGTAACACCATGCCACATGCCTTCAATTTCTGCCTCAAAGCCGAAGAGTGTCTTGACTTTAGCCCGGTACGGCACAGACAGATTTACTTTAGTCACTGAAGCCTCCATTCGTATGGCTTTACCAGGAGGGACCTCAACAGGAGAGCTTGATGAAAATTTTACCTAAATAAAGAGACAATGATCACATGTTGCATAATCACATAGTGGGACATATATTATTGTTGTCTTTAGAAAGTGAGTATTAAAGAAATTTTTTTTTTCTTTGGTTTTGCTTACGTGCAACATATTATTCATACTATCATTCTATGTACTGCACTGTATTATGCCTATGCTCGTCAGAATTACACTGACAGATATAGTACAGTTGATCACAGGCAGAGTCTGATCACCTTCTGTAGCCTTTTTCAGACCTCTGGTTGCCATAACCATGGACCAATTCCTTCCAAATCTGACAATGAGAATAAATCCCTGGATCATGTGCCACCTCCAAAATCTATTGTTCACAACAAATGACCATAGTTCAAAAGAAGTATTGTATTACAGTGTACTCAAAACGTAACTTTTTTTTCCAAGAATTCAAAAATAACACGGTGCCTTAAAGGGGTATTCCAGGTTTATACATCTTATCTGCTATCCAAAGGATAGGCCGCCTCCTATAGACATGAATGGAGGGGGCGTGACCGTGACGTCACGTCCCCATCTCGGAAGCAGCGCCCGACACAGAATGCCGGGGCTGCACCGAGATCGCAGGGGTCCCCAGATGAAGGACCCCTGCGATCATATATCTTATCCCCTATCCTTTGGATTGGGGATAAGATGTATAAACCCAGAATACCCCTTTAAAAAAACAGAAAAATAAGTGTGTTCTTGATTGCCATTGGAACCAAGGAGAGGATAATGTATCAGAAATCTCTCTCTTGTTGTTGGCAGTGAGACAGGTGATTCCCCAGTTGTGGAAGAACACTTGACCTCCTTCTATAACAGAATGGTTCGCAGAGATTTCTTATTAACATTGTATAGAGTAGTGGTCTTTTTTATTGTCTGATCAAATTTCATGTTCAGAAAAGAGAATTTTGTGTTTTTTACCTCATTTTTTTATTTGAGCTCCTGGCGAGGTTATAGAGATTTTTCTCACAGATTTCTAATTATTTTAAGGTTCAGTTATGGCAACATGCAGTAACCCATGGTAACTATTACAGACAGCCATTTTTTTAGGCTTAATCACACCAAAATAAAGCAGCATAAAGTATCATTGGTTGTCGGTAGATGCATGCTGGTGTTGAAATGCACACGGAGATATCAGGAGACACAGTGGCTTTTTCCAAGTGTGACAAAAATTATCCCTTTTATATGAAAGAAGAAACAGGTTTTGAGTCTGGCAAGTGAAGATGGCATGGATTTGCCCAAGTTGGGATTAGTAACATTATTGGTGTTCTAAAACAATGAAGAAGAAGCTTTTGTATAAAAACCTGAATAAAATGATGCCTTTTTGGGAAAATGATAGGTTAGAAGTAGGGTGATGGTGGACTAGTTGTAGCCAACGTACAGCAGGTGGTGGCTGACTGATGTTAATAGTATGTAGCATGAGATAGCAGACTGATATTACTACTGAAGTAGTAGCTAGCATACAGCAGAAGTGGTGGTAGTACTGTGTAATCAATATCATTTGGCACAATTTTTTTTTATAATTTTGCCAGCCAGGCGACTCAGGCCTGGATGGAAGTAGCAGGTGGCTGAATGTAATAGGAGGGAGTGTGGAGGCTGAGCATATTGGCGCTGTAGGTCAAGGAAGGCATGTTTAAAAGCATACAAAAGGCTAAATATAACACACACTTTCCTGCACATGCTGCTGAAGGTTGCACCAGCAACCATCATGGCACAGTGATTTACTGGAGGAAGCTTTAGTATCCTGCGTACAGCAGAAGATAAAGAAATCTGTTTCATTGACAACTTTTGCCAGCAAGGCTGGCCAGGTCTGGCTGGCTGGATGTTGCACCAGCAAGGGTGATGGCTTAGTGGTTTACTAGGGGGAGTTGTAGTTGTCTGTATATAGCAGGATGTTAAGAAACAGCAAGACTTAAAAGAATTTAGGTTTGTCAAATTTTGCATTGCATGCACTGTGCTGCACACAGACAACTGCATGGAGTGGCCTATCCTCTGCACCACATGATTGTGTACAGTGGGGACTAATGAAAACTGTAGCCAGCAGACAGCAGGCAGTAGAGAGGTATATGTAGCTTCACAAATAATGTGTTCATGGAGCAAATCCCTGTCAAATGCATATCCTTTTTACTTTACTACTATAGCAAAACTAGGAAGATTTAGCAGGCGTTTAATGAAACTAATACTATTCACAACATTTTTTTTGTCACAGGGCTAATCCCTGGGGATGGGGGGACACATTTTGATCAAAAAAAGCGCTAAGAGCCTCCATTTTTTGACCTAGAGGGCTGTTGCAACTTTCTTGTTTGTACATTTTGTATTTGCCACAGCAGCGGGCACCTGTGTATTAGGTTGTTGTGCTGGCTATTTTTCCTTTTGCTTTTACAGGGCTAATCCCTGTCAAATTTAGGGCAGTACTATGTCCCAAACAAGAAGATGTGATAGGTGTTTGCTGAAACCCAAGTCCTTTTTCATGTCAGTTGTCCCCAGTGTTTTCCTATTTAATACATAATTCCAGCCACCTGGATTTTTCCTCCCCATGTTCAAAACCTTACATTTATCTGTGTTACTTCATCTACCACTTCTCAGCCAAGCCTCCAACCTATTGAGATCCATGTGTAACATTGTACTATCCTCTATTGTGTTATCTACTATACACAGTGCACTGTCCTCTATTGTGTTATCTACTATATAAAGTACACTGTCCTCTATGCAATTTTTCATTTGCACAGCCCACTGTTCCAAAGATCTGTCAAATGGGGTGTAAATGATCAATGCACCCCTTATTACATTCAGTGAGGGGTGTAGTTTCCAAAATGGGGTCACATATGAGGGGGTTCACTGTTCTGGCAACATGGGGGATTTGTAAACGCACATGGCCCCCGCCTTACATTCCAACTAAATTCTTTCTCCAAAAGTCCAATGTTGCTCCTTCTCTTCTGAGACTTGT